>NW_024870683.1:8825000-8885000 GCF_019054845.1 Dipodomys spectabilis | reverse complement strand
ACGTGCGCGTGCGTGCACGCGTGCATACCCTAGTCCTGGGGCTTGAACTCAGGGCCTGAGTGTTGTCCCTGAGCTTCTTTTTTTCAAGGCTAGTACTCTACTAGTTAAGTCACAGCTCTGCTTTTGGCTATTTTAGTGATTTATTGGAGATAAGAGTCTCATGGACTTTCTTGCCTGGGCTGATTTTGAATTTGCAATCCTCAGATCTCAGCCTCCAGAGTAGCTAGGATTTCAGGTGTGAGCCACTGGTGCCCAGCTAGGGGTCATTTAAAAAAAAATATATGTTCCTGGGTTGGGAAGTTGGCTTAGTGGTAGAGCGCTTGCCTTGCATGCCTGAGGCCCTGGGTTCAATTCCTCAGCACCACATAAGCAAAAAGAAAAAAGCCGGAAGTGGTGCTGTGGCTCAAGTGGTAGAGCACTAGCCTTGAGCTGAAGAGCTGAGGGACAGCGCCCAGGCCCAGAGTTCAGGCCCCACGACCGGACCCCCCCCAAAAATATATATATATATATGTTCCTGTTTGCAATCTATTTTTTATAAAGTCATAAATATGTTCCATAATAATGTATCTATCTCCAGGCTAGGGAAATCACAAGCAACCACGTAAGAACTGAGGCATGGAGCCCTGACCTTTGACTCCTGGCTGCTCTCTCTGCCCATGGCCTTCTCTCCAGCCTCTACATGTCAAACGCCCAAGAAACAGAAAATGTCCAAGCTCTTGCCCAGCTCTGATGAGTTCCAATGACAATTGGAACAGAAGTATGTGCTTAAAAAAAAAGCAGATAGAGAATTAAAAATGCAATCGAAAATCACACTCACTATTCCAAGATTAAAAACACTCTTTAGAAACTGGGCTTATTAGAGGCCATGCTTCCTGAGGCGTGTGGGAGGGAGGGGCCAGGTCAGCGGGGCTCTCCGTAGGGGGCAAGCAGGTGAAATGATTATGAAATATGTCAAATAAATGGTCCTTTTTTCTCCCTGGGAGATAAGGAAAGGTAATTTGGTCTGTCAGTCGCACACACAGAAGACGTCATGGTCAACTGCATTAATACTGAATACTTTGTCCAGAGTCACAGAGCTCAAAGAAATTACAGAATCTTCCTCCTGTGAATTCTGGCATGACTCTCTCGGCAGACCTTCCCCACCTGAATTCACAAGAGAGTTGAATAATGAAAGGCAAAGCCTTGCATGGGACCCAGAACTGCTGTCTTCCCACACCTGGGACCCCTTTCCCCAGCCACTTGGGGGCCTCTGTTTCTGGCCACACCCTTTCTGAGCTTAGAGGCAGCCTGACACAATTCTAGCCTTTTTCTGTGACTTCTTGGGACCACGTGTGCCTCCTTCCCCAAGCTCACTTGGCGGCTCTCCCCTGACCTGGTGGCTCCCTCCCCGCTGATGCGCACCTGTCAAAGCCCACCTCCTCTCACCACCCCTGCTGAGCCTTGGGTGGCCGTCCTCCAGTTCTGCATCACCTCTCTTGTCTTTCAGGACAACCCAGTCTCTTTCTGCTGCCATTGATGCCACCACCTCCTCCTTCTCATTCTCCTCTTCCTCTTCCTCCTTTTTCTTTGTGCCAGTACTGAGTTTGAAGTTAGGGGATAAGTGCTGTCCCTTAACTTTTTCACTCAAGACTGGTGCTCTACCCCTTGAGTCACAGCTCCACTTCTGGCTTGTGTGTGTGTGTGTGTGTGTGTGTGTGTGTGTGTGTGAGAGAGAGAGAGAGAGAGAGAGAGAGAGAGAGAGAGAGAGAGAGAGAGAGTGTGTCTTGGGGTTTGAACTCAGGGCCTAAGCACTGTTCTTGAGGTTTTGTGCTCAAAGCTAGCACCCTACCACTTGAGCCACTGCTCCACGTCAGCTTTCTAGATGGTAGAATGAGAGTCTCATAGGCTTTCATGACTGGGCTGATTTTGAACCACGATCCTCAGATCTCAGCCTCGTGAATCACTAGGATTACAGGTGTAAGCCACCAGTGGCTGGTACACTTCTAGCATTTTGGTGGTTAATTGGAGATAATGGACTTTTCTCCTCAGTTTGCTTTGAACTGCAATCCTCAGATCTCAGCCTCCTGAGTTGCTAGGATTACAGGTGTGAACCATTGGTGCCTAGCCTCTGCCTGCTAACTTCTTGCAAGTTGCAATGGGTATTTTGTGGTTCTGTCTCCTTTCTGCAACACAGGCTTTCCCCACTAGCTGCCTTCCCCAGGTCCAGACTTCCTCCTGGACCAAATGCATTAAAGAGGTCTCTACGGGATTCTTTATCAGTATAACAAAACAGGCATGTGTTGCTCTTTTACCTTGATCCTTTTTAAAAAAAATGGCATGAAACTGCAGAGCTTCTGAATGACAAAGGACATAGCTAGCAAGATCAATTGAAAGCCCATGGATTGGGAGAAGATCTTCACTAGCCCTACAATGGACAAGGGCCTCATATCTAAAATATACTTAGAACTCAAAAAATTAAACCCCCCAACAACAAATCCTCAAAGAAATAACCGCCCGATTAATAAGTGGGCTAAAGACTTAGAGACTTCTCTGAAGAGGAAATAAGAATGGCCAATAGGGGCTGGGAAGATGGCTCAGTGGTAGAGTGCTTGCCTTGCATGCATGAGGCCCTCGGTTCGATTCCTCAGCACCACATAAGCAGAAAAAGCCAGAAGGGGCTGAGGCTCAAGTGGTAGAGCTATGGTCTACAGCTGAAGAACTGGGGGACAGCGCCCAGGCTCAGAGTTCAGGCCCCACAATCGACAAAAAAAAAAAAAAAAAAAAAAAGACCAATAGACACATGAAGAAATCCTCAACTTCTCTGACCGTAAAAGAAATGCAAATCAAAAACAACATTGAGAGTCCACCTCACCCCAGTTAGAATGACTATAATCAAGAAATCTAATGGCAATAGATGCTGGAGGGGATGTGGGCAAAAAGGGAACCCTACTGCATTGTTGGTGGGAGTGTAAACTTCTTCAACCACTTTGGAAAGCAGTATGGAGGTTCCTCAAAAGACTCCACATAGAGCTCCCCAATGATCCAGCAATCCCACATTTGGGCATTTACCCAAATGATCACAAACAAGACTGTACTAAAGCTACCAGCACAACTATGTTTATTGCAGCATTATTTACCATAGCTAAGATATGGAACCAACCCAGATTACTCTCAGTAGATGAATGGATCAAGAAAATGTGGTATATATACACAGTAGAATTCTATGCCTCCATCAGAAAGAATGACACCGTCCCATTTGTTAGGAAATGGAAAGATTTGGAAAAAATTATATTAAATGAAGTAAGCCAGGCCCAAAGAAACATAGGTCCCATGGTTTCCCTTATTGCCATAACTAGTATATGTATAGGACAAGCAGAAAAGGTCAAAAGCTATGTACATATGACCATATTAGATGATGTTAAGTGAAATGAAACCCAAGATAGGGACACAAGAGGTTTGCTGTTGTTTTTAATGTACTTATAAAGTACCGTGTGATTTTTTTTCTGTTTCTTTTGTATGTTCTCCCCTTATGGTATAACCCCTGTTTTCATTGTATTTGATTCCAGTGCCCTGCATCTTATATATGCATTTTCCTAATTTGGGGAGGGGAAGGGAATAACAAAATGCATAAATAAGGATACAGACTAACTCATTGTAACAATGAAATGTGCAAGACACTATGTTGAAATGAGCTTTACAGCTTGGGGCAGCGGGTGGGGTGGGGGGGAATTGGGGAGGTGGCAAGGGAAGGGAAGGATGGTAGGGGAAAAACAAAGGAGGAGGTAACAATGATCGATAGGAAATGTACTCACTACCTTACTCATGTAACTGTAACCCCTTTGTACGGTATCTTTACAATAAAAAATATATTAAAAAAAGAAAAAATTGGGAGCAGGGTATATTGTTTGGCTTGGGCATTAAGGTGTGCTCTAAAAACACTGACCATATGTCCAGTGTCTGGTTGTTGATCCAGGCCAAGAAGCCCCCTTCCCCCTTATCTTCCATCCCCACAGGCTGGTGAGGGAGCTCCACTCCCAGTCCTTATTCAGCAGCTGGATAAGAGCTTTCTGTTTCTGCTTTGGGGAACCTGCCAGTCTCTGACACAATTAAGCCTCTTGCAACACAGTTATTTTTCCTCATGTAATAAGTATTGTCTTATTTTTAAGCTGTTTTACCCAATTAATTTTATTACAAGTTAATTATTCAGTAACATTTTAGGAAAATGAATATTTGCCCAGTTACTTAAACTGAATCATTACTATGTATTCATTTATTCCTTTTTTTTTTTTTTAAAGGACATTGGTTATCTCTTGCAGGTGGAGAAGCAGTGTTTGGAGCCATATGAGGGTCTGGGACAGATACTGGTAACAGAGGTGCCCTCTTAGCTCTTTGGCCTGAAGCCCCGCAGCAGTGTGGGGCTGGGAAGCAGCTAGAAGTGAGGCTTACAACCTATGTCTGAGGTTCAGTCTCCATAAGTAGGGTGGGACATTGTACTAAGGAGCAGCTCTGCAGAATCTGGGGAGAGGGGAGATGGGAGAGCTGCGTGTATAAGGTTCTGTAGATGCCAAGCAGTACTTAGGGGACTCTGCTCAATTTCCTCCAGGCTCCTCTGAGTCATCTTGGATATACCTCCATTGAGGTCAGCCTCTTCAATCACCGAGGTAACCCAGGAAGGAACAGCTCTCAATCAAGCATTTGGTGTTTACTAAATACATGATAACAAATTCCTGCTACAGCATACAATTGGAATGATCTATCCAGTGTGTTAAGAAAGTTCCCTTTCTGTACAGTATCTTTACAATAAAAAAATATATATATATATAATGAAAAAAAGTCAAAAGAAAGAAAGAAAGTTCCCCTCACAGTGGAATATCAATGGCTCACGCCTGTAATCCTAGCTACTCAAGAGGCTGAGATCTGAGGATTTCGGTTCAAAGCCAGCCTGGGAAGGAACTTAGGCTCTTATCTCCAATTAACTACCAGAAAACCTGGTGCTGTGGCTCAAGCGATAGAGTGCTTACCTTGAACTGAAGAGCTCAGGGACAGCGCCTAGGCCCAAAGTTCCAGACCCACAACTCAGAGAGAGGCGGGGGGGGGGGGGGGGGGGGGGGGGGGGGGGGGGAAGAAGAAAAAAGGAAAAGAAAATTCCCCTCATAACTTCCTAAAAGTCCTTAAGATGAGAAGTTTGAAAACCTTGTCTGCAAAGGGCCAGACAATGTATGGCTTTGAAAGCCATGCCGTCTCCATCATCAAAGCCACTCAATTCTCTCTATAAAGCAAAAGCAGCTATGGCTGAGTCATCTGCATTCAATAAAACTTTGTTTATGGGCACCAGTGTTTCTTATAATGTTCATGAATCATAGATCTTATTCTCCTTTTATTTCCAACCATTTAAAAATGTGCAAAGAAACTGGGTGCTGGTGGTCATGGCTATAATCCTAGCTACTCAGAAGGCTGAGATCTGAGGATTATGGTTCAAAAGTAGGCGGGGTGGTAAAGTCTGAGAAAATCCTATCTCCAATTAACCACCAAAGTGCCAGAGGGAAGCTGTGGCTCAATTGGTAGAGTGATAACCTAGAGATTAAAAAGTAAGCTCAGGGACAGAATCTAGGCCCTGAGGTCAAGCTCAGAACCAACACAGACACACACACACACACAGACACATACAGACACAGACAGACAGACATACAGACACAGACACACACACACACACACACACACACACACAAAGTAAAAAGATTTCTTAGCTCTTAGCCATACAAAAATAGTCAGCAGTCTGAATTGGCCCGCAGGGCTTGGTGTACTGGCTGTGGGCAGGGTGGTCCCTCAAGGAATGCTGGAGACAGTTTACATTTGCCCAACTGTGGGGTGGGGTCTGGGGCTAACAGAGTGGTCACCTGGCATAGCAGCCTCAGCCTATCCTGCCCTTACGACATGGGCTGGAGACTTGGGAAAGCTTTAGGTGGGCCACAGGCTCTTGTGTGGGTCCAGCAAGGGTTTTGATGATCACACAGCTCACACAAGCATCTGAGGGAACTGCTTAGGTCTGCTGCTGGCCGCACTCACACATTTCAGGCTTTTGTCTCTTTCTTCTCATCTCTTGGTTCTGCTCTGCTGGTTTTCTTTTCTACATGAGTTAGGCAAGATGGTGGTAGGCAGTCAGCTCATCAACCTCCAGCAAGACAATGTACTCCAAAGGAACTACTTCTCAGAGGCTCAGGGCTGGAGAGCAGAGCCACCAGGACTGACAACCTCATGACAGGATGGATGATTCTCCCAAGGAAACTCACAAGCAAAACCCACAGCCACCTCAAAGAGTGGCTCAGAGAGGGAAAGGCCTTTCCAAGCAGATCGGGCAGGAAAAGTCTGGAACTTGGACTCTTTTCTCAGGGCTTCTGTAATGCAGGACCAGTGGGTAGTGGGCCCTGAATTGGGCTACTGGTAATTCTGTTCATTTCCAGTTTGTGAGGATGGTTGCCTTTGAAACCAATTGGGGTTCTAGGCTGTGGCACTCACAGGGTGTTTGAAGATCATGGATTTGATCCCTGGAATTCTTTTTTCTTCTCTTTTCTTTTGGTCAGTCGTGGGGCTTGAACTGAAGGCCTGGGTTCTGAGTTTTTTTGCTTAAGACCAACACTCTATCACTTTGAGCCACAGCTCCACTTCCAGTTTTCTGGTGGTTAATTGGAGATAGGAGTCTCACAGACTTACCTGCCCAGCCTGCTTTGAACTGCGATCTTCAGATCTCAGCCTCTTGAGTGGGTAGGATTATAGGTGTGAGTCACCAGCGCCGAGCCCCCAGAATTCTTTTAAGAATAGCAAGCTTTCTTTGAAAACCTCCTGGGAATTAAATTGTGTAGTGGGTTTAACAGACAATGAACATGGAGCAAGGTCATGAATACATGTTGGGATTACATGACAAGACACCGAGGAGAGAGCAGCAATCAATCCACAGCCTTTGAAGGCTGCTGGGTGCCAGCTGCCTGTGCCTTGAAACACAGTGCTGACATGGGCCTGTGCATGCCACCCAGGCAACCCTCACACTGCACCCCTGCTCTGTGCGTGACAGACATGCTCCAAGGTGATCACTGCAGAGTAGATGTGCCCGTGTTCTCTCATGTATTTAGAAGTAGCTTAAGAAGACCATTGCTGGCATGGCTTTGGTGTTTCATCCTCCCTCTTCTTGCCATGCTTTGAGATAAGGTTGCTTTGGTTTTATGTGTGGGGAAACTGGGGCCTGCAGATGAAAAACCACGCTTGACATTATTCCAATTGCCAGGACTAAGAGTTGGCCTGAGGCTCCTAGCTTAACACATGTGAGTCTGGAGAGGTGAGAAATTTAGCCAGTGTCCAGAGATGGAGGGCTTATTTATTTATTTATTTATCCTGGAGCAAAGCCAATAATAAAGGGAAAAGTATACACAGAGAAATTTGTAAATGAGGGGCTGGGAAGGTGGCTCAGTGGTAGAGCACTTGCCTTACATGCTCAAGGCCCTGGGTTCAATTCCTCAGCAGCACATAAGCAAAAAGAAAAAAGCCGGAAGTGGCGCTGTGGCTCAAGTGGTAGAGCGCTAGCCTTGAGCTGAAGAGCTGAGGGATAGCACCCAGACCCAGAGTTCAGGCCCCACGACCGGACCCAAAAAAAAAAAAAAAAGAAATTTGTAAATGATCACTTTTCATCTCTCAGTTTATAAGTAAGGACAAGAGTTCATATATGGAGGCATCTTAGCCCATTTTCCATTGCTGGAACTGAATACTTGACACTGAATAGTGTATTAAAAAAGTGGTTTCATTGACTTATGATCCTGGTGGCTGGGAAGCTCAGTATAATGCTGGCTCTTGGGAGTCTGTCACTCACCTCCAGCTGTGTCACAACATGGCCAAGACACAGAAAGGGAAGGGGCAAAGGGGGTAAAGTGTACGGGATGATCTTATATTATGGTAACCTGCTCTAAGGAGCACTAATTCATTCACTGAGATGTAACCCACTCCCAAATCCATTCATGACAGCGGGACTCCTGTGACACAATTACCTCTACTAGCTTGCACCCCTCCCATAACGTTTCTACCATCTCAATGTGACCACCCCAGGGATTGGCTTCTAGTATATAAATCTCCGGAAGACAAATCAACTTCAGACTTTTGCAGGTAGAAAAAAGAGAATTCGAATTCATGTCTTCACCAAGTCCAGTATTTCTCCTAGAAGATGTTGGTCTTTCTAGCCAGGCTAAGGCCTTCTTTTCACTTGGTGTTGGTGACGGCATGCATCCTGTACCACACATGCCATCTCACAGGGACTTAAGAGGTAAAGGTGGCACAGAACAGTAAATTCAGGAAGGAAAGGGAAGGGAAAGGACAGAGAAGAGAGACAGTCCTTACAAGAATGCAGATTAAGTCAGGCCGTGGTGCCGCACGTCTATAATCCCAACTTGTGAGACAGAATCAGGAGGATCACCAGTTCAGGGTTGTCCTGGGCTACATAGCAAAATTGTCTCAAGAAATGGAAACAAACTAGATGGATATCTTGTCCTATGCTACAATATGGATGAACTTTGAGGACATTATGCTGAGGGAGACCAGCCACTCACAAAGGACAAGTTCTGGATGGTTCCATTCACTTGAGGCATTTGGATAATCAGACTCCTAGAGACTGCCTGGGGCTGGAGAGGGAAGAATGGGCTCTCTGCTCAATGGATGGGCAAGTGTCAGTTTGGGGAAATGTCCTGAGAGTGGATAGTGGTAATAGTGTCTGTAATTAATGCCACTGAGGTTTGTACTCACAAACCGTGAAAAGGTCAGCTTGGTGTTATATATCTACTATGGCAATAGTGACTCTAACAGCAACTTGGCTGATGTGGGCACCCCCTTGTGATCTCCACCGGGAAAGAGCAATATGTGGATATTTTTGGAATACTTACTAGGAGACCAGGCCCTGAGCATAGTGCTTTACTACAGACTCTCTTTTCTCTGGATTCACAGAGGCAGGGTAAATACTATCCCAAGGGGCCAAAGGCCACAGTATCAAAGAGCATCCATCAATCATTGCTGCCTGTCCCATGAAGAACATGGGCCCAACCCTCAGCCTTCAGTGTGCAGCCCTTTACCTGCAGTGTGCAGACCTTAGAGGTCCTTCCCAGAGGCCTGACTATGCCTATATTCAGGATATCTTTGACAGGCCATTCTAACTTCAGGGTGTCCCTCAGGCTACCAGTCTGGTTGCTCTGTTTTGCCCAGGTGTTGATCCTATCCATTATCTCCACAAACACCATGTTCAGGGCTCAGGAAACACCACCTGCAGACAATGTAACAGTTGGACAATGGTGGAGTGGTGGGCCAGGGACCAGCAATTGAAAAGCTCTGCTAAGCCTTGAGAGGCTGGACAGCATTTCCTGGTGATCCTGGTCCTCAGCAGGCATCCAGTGCGAGGTCTAAGCAAAAGCGCTGCAGTTATCCTCACTGCCTCTCACATAACATCAGGATCATGTGAGCTAAATTCTGCCAGCCGCTGCCTGTTAATGGCTTCTTCTCCATTTAAATTGGGCATGATCCTCGGGGAACAGTAATTTTATTCATGAAGACTGTGCCATCTAATTTGAATACAGAAAACTGTACTTAAAAGATATGGTGGTCTGGGTGGTTTTTTCTTTTCTTTAGCCTGTCTGGACTGGCTAAGAGTGCCATGTGCCTGAGGAGTAAAAGGGGCATGAGTGATGCTGAACTGGAAAGGTCTCATGTGTGAAAGTCATACCAGGGCCAGGTACAGTGATATATTCTGGTTATCTTAGCTACTTAAAAGGGAAAGAGAGCTACTTGGAAGGCTGGGATGGGAAGATTGTGGTATATGGAAAGACTGGTCAATGAGATTCTCATCTCAATAAAATACGCTGGGTGTGGTGGAGAAGACTTGTAATCCTAGGGACACAGGAAACAGAGGTAGGAGAATTGCAGACTGAGGCTAGTCCTGGGCAAAAGAAGTGGGAGGTACCATCTGAAATTATTTACCATAGCTAAGATATGGAACCAACCCAGATGCCCCTCAGTAGATGAATGGATCAA
Organism: Dipodomys spectabilis; assembly: GCF_019054845.1. Classification (NCBI taxonomy): domain Eukaryota; kingdom Metazoa; phylum Chordata; class Mammalia; order Rodentia; family Heteromyidae; genus Dipodomys; species Dipodomys spectabilis. The sequence continues at coordinate 8,874,965 of NW_024870683.1, read as the reverse complement.
GAAAATGTGGTATATATACACAATGGAATTCTATGCCTCCATCAGAAAGAATGACATTGCCCCATTTGTTAGGAAATGGAAAGACTTGGAAAAAATTATATTAAGTGAAGTAAGCCAGGCCCAAAGAAACATAGGTCCCATGGTTTCCCTTATTTGCAATATCTAGTATATGTATGAGTCAAGCAGAAAAGGTCAGATAATGTGATGTTAGGAAAATGCACCCTTAGATATGTATTTTAATGTTTTTTTCTTTCATGCATTTGTTTCTAACGCATTTATAAGATTATTTCTTTGTTGCTTTGTATGTCCCTCCCCCACAGTATAACCCCTGCTTTCACTATATTTGATGTCAGTATAACTTGTGGAGGAGATGGGGAAAAACAAGTCGTTTAAGGATACAGGTGGACCTGTTGCAACAATGAGAAGTACAAGTTGTCATGTTGAAAACGAGCTTTACAACGTTGGTGCGGGGGAGGGGGGGTGGGGGGGGTGGGGAAGAGATGTGAAGGGTAAACAAAGGAGGAGGCTGCAATGCTTGATAAGAAATGTATGCATTATCCTGCCCATGTAATTGTAACCCCTCTGTACAGTATGTTCACAAAAAAAAAAAAAAAAAAAAAAGAGCAAAAGGACCTGGGCATGGCTCAGTGGAAGAGTGCTTGTCAATCAAGAGTAAGGCCTTGGGGCTGGGAAGGTGGCTCAGTGGTAGAGGGCTTGCCTTGCATGCATGAGGCCCTGGGTTCGATTCTTCAGCACCACATAAGCAAAAAGAAAAAAGCCAGAAGTGGCGCTGTGGTTCAAGTGGTAGAGCACTAGCCTTGAGCTGAAGAGCTGAGGGACAGTGCCCAGGCCCAGAATTCAGGCTCCACAACTGCACTCCCTGCCGCCCCCAAAAAAGAGTAAGGCTTGAGTTCAAGCCCCAGTATTGTCAAATTAATAACAAAAGACATACACCAGGCCATGCCTGAATTACTCTGTGTGACTTAGCGTCTCAGAGCCTCAGTTTCCTCAGCTATAGATAACAAAAGTACTGACTTCTCTAGGCTATAGGAGGACCACGCACAGCAAATGTACGGAGGGCGCGCACGCAGGGAGCACTCAGTTAGCACCCATCTCAAATACCACAATTCACATCAGTTATTTATTTGGACCTCCATCCTCAGTTTTTGTTAGTAGCAATAGGAAGATGAGCAGAAAGGTAGGCTCTTCTCTTAAGACGGAATTATACAAATTATGGGCTGGAGATGGAGTCCAGGACATCCTGCATACTAGATAAGCTCTTGACCATGAGCTACATCCCAACCCGGCACAGCAACTTTCACTTACAACACGTACTATGGACATCTTTCCATGGGTGTGGATGTTTACAGGTTAAATCACATGCGTTAGTACATGCGCAAGTACTATGCAGTCCTTTGTCCCCTTCCCAGGGCTGTGAAGGCAGCCTTGTCTTTCCCATAGTCCCCTGGCTCTCCCTGGGGATCTCTAAGGAGGGAGCTAAGGAGATCTGCCTCCACTGGCAGAGAGCTCTAAACTCTGTGGAGCTGCTGCTTCTGAGAGGCAATTTGGCCACTTATTGAAGGAGATTCCTGAGCTGTGGCCTTTGTTGTTGGTAAATATGTCCTATGACAACAATTGGGAGTCCATGCCTTTTCTTTCTTTTTTCTTTATTTCTGGTCCTGGGGCTTGAATTCAGGACCTGGGCACTGTTTCTGAGCTTCTGTGCTTAAGGCTAGTGCTCTACCACTGAGCCATGGCGCCACTTGTGGCTTTTTCTGAGTAGATTTTTGTCAGTAAGGGTCTCTTGGACTTTCCTGCCTGGGTTGGCTTCAGTCTGTGATCCTCAGATCTCAGCCTCCTGAGTAGCTAGGATGAAAAGCGTGAGCCATCGGCACCCAGCTTGAGTCCATGCATTTAAAGAAGACTTCACATTGGGGAAAAACCAGTTGTTTAAGGATACAGGTGGACCTGTTGCAACAATGAGAAGTACAAGTTGACATGTCCAAAATGAGCTTTACAACGTCGGTGGGGGGGGGGAGGGGGGGAAGGAGAAGGATTGGGATTGGGGGGGGAGGGGGGAGGCTGGGAAGGGATGTGAAGGGTAAACCAAAGGAGGAGGCTTCAATGCTTGGTAAGAAATGTACGCGTTATCCTGCCCATGTAATTGTAACCCCTCTGTACAGTATGTTCACAAATAAAATTAAATTAAATTAAAAAAAAAAAGAAGACTTCACACTGCTGCCCAACACATTCTTTGCTGCCTATGGGGTGTGTATGTGGGTGTGAGTGTGATGTAGAGTGTTTATGTGTGGATAGTGAGGTGTGGGGGGAGAAGTGGGTGGTGGAGGGGTGTAAGAGCATGGGGATGCATGTGGGGTGAATCGGAACCTCAGCAGCACACAAGATACCCGGGAAGTGGGCATGGACAGTGCTGAACAGGCTGTCCTACCACGAACTGGCTGCAGATCTAGCTAGCACTGGATGACCAAGACAGTCACATACAAGGTAGAACAGACCCTGTACATCTACCCTCACTGCTTTCTAAACATAGGGGATACTGAGGCCAGGGGGAGGGAGTGGCTTACCCAGGAACCCAGAACCAGCTTCTAATTCACTGTCCCATCCCTGTTTGGGCCAGAATCTTCTCTGCTGCTTGGAAGCTGGCAGGAAATGCCTTTTCTTCTTCCAAAGCAGAAAGAGCAGATGCAAGCCAGGGAGCCAAAGACAAGCCAGATACATAGTTCTGCCTCACCCATAAGCCTGAGCCCCTCTCTTCCCCCAGAATCCCACTGTGGGCGGGATTAGCTTGTGAACTTGCGCAGCCAGCATGCTAACTAGGCCTCTTTCTATCACTCTCTCATGGTTTGTTGGATGGGATGAACTGTTTGGCCTTTGGACAAGATTATTTTTGCACGAAACAGGATTGTTATCACTTAATTGAAAATAATTATCCAATGCAAATTGAGTTTAACGTGTCTAGCTGGAAATAAAGAAGTGAGTATTTTGGGCAGTTTCACTGTTGCAAAGGCAGGTATTTTAAGTAAATGAAAGTAACAAGACAGCCCTTTTCACACTGAGTCCTGGGAAATCTGCGGCTTTTTGCAAGTTGTCCCCACCCCTAACACCCCTGCCCCCATGGAGAGGAAGCCTGGTACACCCCCTTTGCTAAAGCAGGAGTTGTTTGTCCTAAAGAGAAGTTTGAACTGTGCAAGGCCTGGTCTCTGGAAACAAGAAGAAAAGGGAAAGTCAAAGGAATGAGAGTACTGCTGGTATAAGTCTGACGTAGGAGGAGGTTTCTCTTCCTCCTCCTGTGTTCTCCATTCCAGGCACTGGCTTTCTTAACTTCTCAGGTCCCTAACTCAAAGCCCAAGTTCTCTAAAGCTGTCCTTCATCCAACTAACCACCAGCTCCACTTACAAATGTTTCTTGGCTTTGTTCAGGTCTTTCTGTCTCCACTGAGTCAATCACCCATTGCTATAGTGATAGCCACTGCGTAACTAACAGCCCCAGCATCTCAGATGAGGACAACAGGAGGTATCTTTCTTATGGCCTGGCAGCTCTACAGACATCAGCTGGGTGGCAGAGGAATCCGTAAGCTGGCAGGCACCTTTGCGTCATCCAGTTAACAGGCAGGCCCTTCTCAGTGAGATGGTAGATGCACTAGAAAGAAAATAGAGATTCATGAGGCCTAATAAGGTCAAGTCTCAGTTCTCAATCCCTTCTGTTCTATTTCCATTGACCAAACTAAGTCACAAGACCAAATGCAAGGTCTAGGGATTAAATAGTCCACTCCTATGGGGTGGCATGGAGTCAGTGCCAGAGTGTGGATACAAGAAATGGAAAGAGGGGCTGAGAAGGTGGCTCAGTGGTAGAGTGCTTGCCTTGCATGCCTGAGGCCCTGGGTTTGATTCCTCAGCACCACATAAGCAAAAAGAAAAAAGCCGGAAGTGGCGCTGTGGCTCAAGTGGTAGAGTGCTAGCCTTGAGCTGAAGAGCTGAAGGACAGCCCCCAGGCCCAGAGTTCAGGCCCCATGACCGGACCCCCCCCCCCCCCAAAAAAAAGAAATGGAAAGACAGTATTGCTACCTCCTGCCTTCAGCTACTGCTCTAGTCCTGACTTTCCCACCAGAGTTCCTACCTCTCTTCTTCCTCTAGTCTATTCTTTTTTTTTTGGGGGGGGGGGGTCCAATCATGGGGCCTGGACTCTGGGCCTGAAAGCTGTCCCTCAGCTCTTCAGCTCAAGGCTAGCACTCTACCACTTGAGCCACAGCGCCACTTCCGTCTTTTTTTCTTTTTGCTCATATGGTGCTGAGGAATCGAACCCAGGGCCTCAGGCATGCAAGGTAAGCGCTCTACCACTGAGCCACCTTCCCAGCCCCCTCTAGTCTATTCTTAATGGAGTAAGTAGTTTGTTACTTTTAAAAGCACACCTAGAACCCAATGTATATCCTACAAAATTAAAAAGAGTGAGGGAAGGGGTGGATAGGGGAGGAATGAGTGAGCATGTTGAAAGGACTGACATTGATCAGGATATATTGTATTCACAAACTGCTTTGTTAAATGGCAACTCCTTTGTACAACTCCTTAAAGATAATAAAAAAGGGAAAAATGTATACTTGATCATGCCCCTTTTTATCTTAAAAATCCTTATGATCCTTCTTTCACTTGGAGATTTTACTCTTCTTTTCTGGATACACAGTCATACATCCCTTAGTGATGATTGAGAAATATGTTTAGGCCAGGTGTTGCTTATACCTATAACCCTAGCTGCTCAGGAGACCAAGATCTGAGGATCATAGTTTGAAGCTTATTTTCAAATAACCAGCAAAATGTTGGAAGCGCAGCTGTGGCTCAGGTGGTAGTGCACCAGCCTTGAGTGAAAAAGGCCAAGAGACAGTATAAAGCCTTGAGTTCAAGCCCCAGTACTGGCGTAAGAAAAAACAAAAAAACAAAAAACAAATGTGGCCAGGTGCCAGTGGCTTATGCCTGGAATCCTAGTTACTCAGAAGGCTGAGATCTGAAGCAAGCCCAGGCAGAAAAGTCCATGAGACTCTTATCTCCAATGAAACTACTCAGAAAAGCCAGAAGTGGTGCTGTGGCTCAAGTGGTAGATCACTAACCTTGCACACAAAGAGGCTCAGGGACAGCTCCCAGGCTCTGAGTTCAAGCCCCAGGACTGGCAACAAAGTTAAAAAAAAAAAAAGAAACATGTTATGTAACTTCATTATTGTGTTCTCACCATAGAAACACACACATTCACACACACAGAGATGCTAGGTCACTAGGCAATGGAATCTTGGGTCCACCATTAAATAACAAAAAGTCATGATGCAGTGCACGATTTTACGATTATAACTGTAACAGAAATTCAGCTGTAAAAGATCATTAAGGGTAATATATACTAACAGTACAATTATGTGGTGGCTCCTACATTGAGCTGGTCGGGTTCTCCTTATCATAGCGGTATTCCTGGCTATTCTTGCTCCGACACAGAAACACAAAGGAGACAGTCACTCTTTGCCTGAGTCAGTGGCCTCTTGGCAAGAACATGAGCAAACTCTCAGAGTGAGTAGCACGTAGTTTGGGATGGCGCATAGCACAGGGCCAGGCTCATGGTGGAGGCTACTATTCTCTTTCAAATGCAACTACAGGGTTGGGAATGTAGCTTAGTGATAGAGTGCTTTCATAGCATCCATGAAGCTCTCAGTTTGAATTCTCAGTACCACATAAACAGAAAAAACCAGAAGTGGTGTTGTGGTTCAAGTGGTAGAGTGCTAGCCTTGAGCAAAAGAAGCTCAGGGATGGTGCCCAGGCCCCGAGTTCAAGCCCCAGGACTGATAAAAAAAACCCCAAACTATCATATGCAAGTACAAATTCACCTGGTTGTGTATTTTCCACAGCTGGAAAGCACCATTTGTGCTTGGCAAAGGTAAATAGACAGGTGGTACTTGAACTTAACATTGGAAACTTCTGGGTTATAACATCCATGAAGGAGCAGGAGCTTCCTCCAGACATGTGTCCCCTCACTAAGCATACTGCTTAGTGCTGATGACTTTTGTGCATAGCAAGCTTTTCTCCATGAAGGGCACTGATTTATTGATTTGTGGAGCACGTTCCTTATGCTGTGCCCACTAGTAGCAACGTTTGTGGCCTACATACTTTGAGACTGCTCATCTCTCATCTAGGACATGAACCTGAAGTGCCCAAGCATCTCTGAGTAGTAACCCAAAGTAGAATTAGGAAGACATCAGGAAACAAATCATTAGTCATTCAGAATACCCCAATAAATGCTGTAGTAATAAAAGCAGGAAGCCACATTTGTATAACAGGGATAATTGGTTAAATAGGTTATATACTTCCCTTTAATGGAGCTGACTACAGTCACCTAAAAAGAGTTTGGGGACTTTACAATAGGATGAAAATAAAAAAGGCTTAAGATGCAACAGGAAGATTCAATGGGGAAAGAGACACAGGACAATAAGTCGTAGAGATGAAGGGCAGGTGGGTGGTGAGGGCCTCGTCTCTGTGGATGCATCTGCGCTGTACACCTTCGCCAGATGATTGCTGAGTGGCACACAGACCCATACCCTGACTAAGGGCAATCTCTTTCCTTGTCTTCTACCCTGGTGCCCTACAAGGGCCACATACTTGCCCTCCATTTCTCCAGCTTCTAGAACCATGGTGTAGTCCCTGTGGAAGAAGATGACTCGGTTTGCATTGCAAATGGTTATCAGCATCTCAGGTCACCGATAAGCACCCTGGTGCTCATGGAAGTACCAGCTGGAGAGTGGCGGTCATGGGTACATTCACACAGTGAGGAGGGATGAATCCAGAAGCAGGTACAAAGTGGGGCTGGGGACTTGGCTGGAGACTTGCAGTGCGGGCCAGCTGCACATCTACTTCCACTCTGACAGCTGCTGTAATAAAAACAGAAGTCTTTATATGTGGGAATTTACCTAATGCTAATATGGATAATTGAAAAAACCCAACCAAAATACCCCACTGCAATTCAGAAGGAACTCCTGCAGATCTGATACAATTTTGTGACTTACTCTGGAGGTGACTGGTTTGGGGGTGTGCAGTGGTGGGTGACAAGTGGCAGGAACTCTGATACTGGCAGCCTATTCTCAAGCATGGTAAACTTCACAAATGCTTGTCCCTTCTGAGCTTGGTTCACATGGATTGAGTCAGTTCTATCCATCTTCCTTTCTCCAAACTTTAGTGTCTCCCTCTCTATAAATAAGGATGAAGTGAGAGCAGTTCACTTGGGAAGGTTGTGACTAGAAATGGGTATCCAGAAACTTTCTGGGGGTGCTGCAAATACCCTAGACCTTCACCTGAAGATCAAGAACGTCATTCTGAGACCTTCTAATCATATCTCACAATGCTAGCCATTTGTCTACAGTGCTTGGTTCCCAGTGTCTGCGTTACCTACAGATAGAACCACCTCCTCAACACATATGGAAAGGCCATATAGGGTCTTTGGCTTCCAGGTTTGTGTCTTGACCTACCTATTTATATCTCAAACTTGTACATGAATAAATAAATATGTATATGGTGGGCTGAACTATAACTATACTACATGTAGGTTAGGACCATGATTGAAGCTAGCCTGGGCAGGAAAGTCCATGAGACTCTTAATCTCCAATTAAGCACCAATAAAAGCTGCAAATGGAGTGGTAGCTCAAGTGGTGGTAGAGCACTAGCCTTGAGCATAGAAGTTCAGGAACAGCACCCAGGCCTTGAGATCAATCCCAAAGAATCAGTGCAAAGGGCTGGGAAGGTGGCTCAGTGGTAGAGCGCTTGCCTTGCATGCTCAAGGCCCTGGGTTCGATTCCTCAGCGCCACATAAGCAAAAAGAAAAAAGCCGGAAGTGGTGCTGTGGCTCAAGTGGTAGAGCGCTAGCCTTGAGCTGAAGAGCTGAGGGACAGCGCCCGGGCCCAGAGTTCAGGCCCCACGACCGGACCCCCCCCCCCAAAAAAAAAGAATCAGTGCAAAACAAAACCAAAAATATAACAATCAATCAAGCAAGCTTAACCAGAGTGCCAGGTCCTGAGTTCAAGCACTGGTACTGGCACAAAAGGAAAGCAAAGGAAAGCAAAGCAAACAAAACCAAACCGGAGGGCTGGGAATGTGGCTTAGTGGTAGAGTACTTGCCTAGCATGCATAGAGCTCTGGGTTTGATTCCTCAGTACCACATATACAGAAAAACCAGCCGTGGTGCTGTGGCTTAAGTGGTAGAGTACTAGCCTTGAGCAAAAAGAAGCTCAAGGACAGTGCCCAGGCCCTGAGTACAGGCCCCAGGACTGGCAAATAACAACAAAAAACCAACCCAGAACACCAAGGGGACAACAAGTCAGCTAAGAATCCCTGAGCTGGCCGCAGTTCAAGAACTTAACCTAAGACCTGTCCTGACATTACCTCACCCTGTACTTCTTGTGTCCTTGACGTGGAAACTACCTGTGGGTGTTAACACCCCCACTTCATGCACAGGTTCACAGTCTTGGAGCCATCAGTTTGTGTCTCATTTACCCACCAGTATCCTCAAATACTGTGACGGGATCTTAGCCATATTACCTGAACTCTCTGTGGCCCTCTCCTGTATACCATGGCTTCCTGACTTCCCTCCGAGGTCATCATCAACACAGGCCATCTTTGATCAGCCATGCTGGGACTGTTTCAGAAATCTTCAGTGTGGTGGCCCTGTCTACCTCTTCTCCCAACCACACTTCACATCCTACACACCAAGTCTCAGCCTCCTCTATCTGTCTTCCACTGGCCTGCCTTGGAACAAATATGGTGAGATGACTTCTCATTTATGCTTCATCCTTCATTCTTAGCTTTAGTTCAGAAAAAGCCACTCCCTTACCAACCATTCTTTCAGCTCAAGTCAGAACTGAGCCCCCAGCACAACACTGCCAGTTCCATGGATCCTGAGCAGTCTTGACTGGATCATCTGTGAATAGATCACATTAACTTCTAGCCCTTTCCACTGCCTTTTAAAAGACTTAAAAAAGTAGACACCTGACTTACATGTAGTAGAGTTAGTTAGTTATAGTTACAGTTAGTTCAGCCCACCATATACATATTTATTTACTCATGTACAAGTTTGGGATATAAATAGGTAGGTCAAGACACAAACCTGGAAGCCAAAGACCCTATATGGCCTTTCCATATGTGTTGAGGAGGTGGTTCTATCTGTAGGTAACGCAGACACTGGGAACCAAGCACTGTAGACAAATGGCTAGCATTGTGAGATATGACTAGAAGGTCTCAGAATGACATTCTTGATCTTCAGGTGAAGGTCTAGGGTATTTGCAGCACCCCCAAAAAGTTTCTGGATACCCATTTCTAGTCACAACTTTCCCAAGTGAACTGCTCTCCTGACTGCTAGCACTATAGAGGACTTTTGTCTATTTTGAGAAACCTCATATTTTCTGTCTAAATTTTTTGCTCAGGATAAAGTTGGTAAGGTTATTCCATGTGGTTGCAAGTAGTATAATATATTCTATTTTGCTGTGTAACATTTCATTTTGTGGATACACCACAAAATACACCACAAACCATCCTCTGTTTGAAGGGTATTTCAATGCATTTCTGCGAGAGAGTGTGCAAAACAGGCAACTTTTTTGTGTGTATTTGCATGTCTGTCCTGGGGCTTAAAATCAGGGCCTAGGTGACATCCATGAGCTTTTTTTGCTCAAGGTTATTTCTCTACTATGTAAGCCACAGCTCCACATCTGTCTTTTTTTAAAGTAATAAGAGTGTCATGGACTTCTCTGCGTGGGTTGGACTTGATTCATGATCCTCCAATCTCAGCCTCCTGATAGCTAGGATTAGAAGCATGAGCCACTAGCATTGGCCCAAACAGGCAACACAAAAAAATCTGGGTAACTTTGTGGCATGTGTCTTGCTCTATTGAAGTGATGGCTACCATTTGCTTCTTCATCCTGTCATGGTTGAACACTTTCAATACCCATAATTACAGAGCATATTCTATAAATCCTTAATAAGTCATTCTTAAGGACATTCTGGTTAACTTTTTTATTTGGAGACCTATCATGCTATTTGCAGACCAGGCCCAGTTTAGTCTAGCACTGGTGGCCTCCTGACTCAGACTCCAAGTGACGGAATTACAGATGTGTGCTACCATATCCAACCATCCTGCTTAGTCTTCAGCGTTGAGTCCCAGAAGCAAAGACCCTGGACCAAAAGAGAAATCCTTTCAGGACGCTTTACACAAATAGCCTAAGTGCCGAAATGGAACCTGTATTGGATTGCCGAGTTGCCATAGAAACACACCCCAGCTTGAGTGGCTTCAGCCACAGAAGCCTAAAAGCAAGGTTTCAGCTGGGTGGATTCTTCCCAGGTCTCTCTTACTGGTTTGCAGCTGGTCAACCTCTTGCTTCCTCTTTGTACCGTCCTCCCTCTGGGTCCCCCTAGTGTCTTTGTACGTCATAATCCCTCTTCTTATAAGGACACTAATGGATTCAATTAGGGCTCTTGCTGCTGACCAAATTTTAACTTAATCATCTCTTTAAAGGTCATATCTCCAGATACAGTTATGTGAGATAATGGAGATTAGTATTTTGATGCACACATTTTTAGGAACACAGCTGAGTCCAAAAGAGAACAATTCCATAGTGGCTGAGAATGTCCCTTGGTTGCAGCTCTCTTGACCTCTTCTAAGGTCCAGATAGGCTCAGCGAGAAGACCTCTCTGCTCTCAGCTTATTTCTCGTTCCAAGACTTCCATCCCATCACTGTGAATCATCCTAGAGATTTTCAATCTTTGATGCACAGTGAAACTGGCCGAGAGCTTGAGAAAGCCTTGTGATGTCTGAGTGCGAATTTGACAGATCATGTTGTCATGGAGGCTGGGTGTGAAGCAGCTCCAAGCTCCTCAGTGGGTCCAGGGTTTGGCCAAAGTGAGTATCTCCAGCCTCCAGTCTCTTTGTTGATTTCATTCCATTTTTAAATTGTTGTTATAAAAGTGATGTATAAAGGGATTACAGTTACATAACTCATGTAAAGAGTACACTGCTTTTTGGACAATGTTACCACTTCCTTTGCTCTCTCCCAGTTTTTCCCTCCCAACCCCACTCATCTGTTGATTTCTTTTATAAAGTATGAAGCAAGCCACAAGGACCCTTTAATTACTTACCATCTTCCAAAGTTAATTAAAGTCCCATATTCTAAAGCCTGTTTTAAACTCCCCTAAACAAGTTCCTTTTAAAGCTTGGTGGTAATTTGGCTCTTTTGTTAAAATTAAGTCCTTAAAGTAACAAAAAAATCAAAAGACAAAATGGAAAACCATTGGGCATAGAAAATCCACCATGGGTTTAATAGAGCCTCTTAAGTTATGGTCTGGAGTGAGAAGCTCCTGTTCCTTGGGGGCTGGGAGCTTGCTATACATTGTGAGCTTTAGGCTTATGTTCTGTATAAGCTTTCGAAGGAACAGGATAAAAGCTAATTTTCATGAGAGTCTTGCGTCTGTGGTGGGGTGATTAGAAAACTATTGTGTTAAGTTTGGGCTCTTCCAAGTTTAGCACCCCAACTTTCAGTGTTTAACCATAGCTTTAAGATATTCTACCCATGGAGAAATCTCATGGACACACTGAGCTGAAAAAGCTTGAGACTGAAGAGTACATATTGGCTGATGCTGTTTCTATGAAACTCAAGAGTGGGTGAAACTGTTCTACAGTGATTACAGTCTAAAAATGGTGGCCTGTAGTGTGTGTATATTTGTTAGAATCAGATCCTGAATAATTTTTTTCTAAGACCTTGAGAGAGGGGCAGAAAACTCAGCCAATTCTAGGAGGGATGGCTGTGGATCACTTTTAAATGGTGGCTTCATCACTGGCAGATGAATTCATGGCCCTGGACCCCAGCACTGATAGTCTTCCCCCTGTACCCTGTCTTGCTGCTCCTCTACACTGAACCCTGCATCCCACACTAATGCCACCTGCTCCTTGGCACACAGTATTCCTCCTGGCAGCAGAGACTTTCCCAACCCTGTTCACCTGGAAAGTTCTCTTAATAGAGAAGGCATTCCCCAGCCTCCTGCATGCATGGCATCACCACCTTTCATGCATCACTATTTGCTTAGGTGTTTGTCTTTGCCCTTAGACTGTGGTGTTCTCTTGGGAGCACTTCTTTGTGTTTGCAATGACTCGCACAGTGCTCCCACTGAGTAGGATTTACAGAATGTATGTGTCCCTGAATTAGGTTAGAGCTGTGACAATGTAGCCTGGTGTTATAGCCATTCACTTATCATAGTGATGTTTGAGACAAGATAGATAAATACATGATTCCAATGAGTTTTTAGGAAAGACCTAGGATCTTCAAGGATGATATGGCCTGATCTCAGCTCAATTGAGCAGCAGAATGGCTCCATAAAATGGAGGGACAGGGATACTGGGATTGGGGATGAGGGCTGGGAAGGAGTGCTAGAGGGGCAGAGGGAAGAGAAGGAAGAAGACAACCAGTGGAAGGAGCTGTAAGGGGAGCAGAGAGCTAAGCCTTCATTGGTACCCCTCCAACTCCTGAAGTGTATTTTTGTGATCATGTGCATGTAAACTGTACTCTTCTCATGTGTGTGTGTGTGTGTGTGTGTGTGTGTGTGTGTGTGTGAGAGAGAGAGAGAGAGAGAGAGAGACAGTGTGAGAGCGAGAGAGAGTTTGTGTGATGTGAATGATGCACTGGTGCGTGAGCATGTGTGCACTTTTATGTACATGTGTACATGTGACCATATTGATGTGGGGTGAGTCTGTGACTGAGGAAGTTTCTGTTTCTGCCCAGAGTTGTCCAGGGCGTGAGCTGAGGCAGCAGGAGGGCATCATGGAGAACTATGCTGTGGCCATCTCTCAGGTCACAGGCCCTGAGGTTGGAGCCCAGTCTATGAAGGCCAAGGAGTCTCTGGATGACACCTAATCCACAGATTTACTGAGCATCCATTGCATTAGGTTTCATTAAGAGAGCTAACTGTGGACGGCAGGCAGTGCCAACCTGGAATGCTGTGCTAAGAAATACGTGTCCTCCAGGGGAAAGGTGATAGAGTCTGATTAGCAATGTCTGCCTTACACTTTGACTGGATGCTGGCCAACCCTGCTCTCCAAAAAGTGCTAGCAAAGTGTGCTTGTCTTTGCAGATACCAGGATCAAATACCTACCTTGAGGAGCTCTGAGTCTACTGTAAGACCCTGAATGTAAATAGTTAGAAACAAGTAGCTAAGGGATAGGGATTTCCGGCAGGGTTGAGATAAGCAGAAGGAAGGAAGGCATCTTAAGCAAGGGCAGTGGGAAGAGCAGATCCTCATGGAAGAGGAAAAGCATTCATGTCTGGAGATGGACAGAATTGCAGGAGGCGAGTAGGGCAGGAAACAGGGAATGCCTGAGCACTGGCTCTAGCTGGATAGTTCCCAAATTGAGTCACGTTGGCTAGATTACAAAGGAAGCCTGCAACCATGGTGGAGGCAGACACCCTGCAGGTACAGCTTGGGTATCTCAGGGCTATAGCCCGTGGAGGTGGACCTCTGCTCCTTTCCCTTGCTGTGGTTGGTGCTGGCAGCCAGAGTGTAGCCTGCATGGGAACTTGAGCCTGTCTTGAGCCCTGGTGTGTATATTGTCAGCTCTTGCAGGTGCAGACAAAATGCCACAATGATTTGCATGGGATGGGGAACACATTTTCAGTTTCCTCCTCTCACAATGACAACTTTCATTTTCACAGCTTTGCTTTCTCCATCACTACTGCACCAAGCTCTTCTCTGTGGCATTTCTGTTTCAACAGCCTCTGGGGCTCCTAATGCCCAACACCTAGCCATGGATGTCTTCATTCTCTTCCCTGCCTCCTTGCCATGTGAAGAGTCCCATATTGAGCATCAGAGTCTACTTCCCAATTCAGTATGGCATGTAGGGCTCTTGCTGGGCCTCAGTTTCCCATAGGTAACTAGAATCTGGACTTCATAATCTCTGAAGGTCCTCTAAGCTGTAGAATGGTGACTTCTGCTCTTGTCTGTTTCTCTGTCCTGGCATCTCACAATACTATGTGTGGCAAATGTTGGCTCTGGGAATTTGGGGTCTTTTAGGCCTCTCTTCCTGGTTTCGTACTCTGCTTCTTTCTCTCCTTTCCTTCTCTCCTGCTTCCAATTCTCCTCCTTAGGTCTGGTTCCTGGACTTGGTGTGTGACCATGGGCAAGTCTCAGTTTCCCTATCTGCAGAGTGGAGGGATGAAGCAGGATACAGACTACTGAGGCCTGGTCCATCTTTAGGCCCTTTGCTACTGCCATCTATCCGAACACCATGAAGCCTGCCTCAGCCTAGAGCCTTTCCACCCATGCAAGATGGTGTCATTCCCACAGCTTGGCTTGCTGATGGGAAAAGAAGGCTTAAGTAGTAGCAAAGGTCCCTGAAGCATAGACGGAAGGGATTCAGAGGCCAGGTTTGTGGTGGGGAATCCAGAGTGACCCAGAAGGCCAGTGTTCATTGAGGCGATAAAACCGGAAAATTCCCCTGAGAAGCCAAGTGCTGGAGGATTGTCATGCAAATCACTAGGAAGAGATGATTAATTGCGTATAGGCACACAGAGAGAGGTGGCTGGTGAGCCATGACTTGTCCACCATGTTTGTGGGTCCCCCAGGCTCCCGAGGCTCCACTGAGAGTAGGTGTAGAGGATGAGGCACAGGCAAGTGTGACAAGCTCCCCTCTCAGAAAGATTAACCAGGCGAGGCCAGCCAAGCAAAGGGGCTGCTGGGAAGAGCAAGAAAAACCTGCAGATGATTTCTATTTCAGGGAGGTGGTGCTCTGCCCTGAATCTTTGCCAGCTTACAGGCAGTGAGGGTCGAGGAGCAAGGACTTTTCTGAGGGGTTAGCAGAGAACACCACTTCTAATAGCCATTCACAGAAGCTCTGGCGTTACCTCTTCCTGGCCCCTGGCGTTCAGTTTCCTGACAAATTGCTCAGCTTTCAATTGCTCCCCTCCAGGGACCAAAAGCTCACCATGCCCTGGAGGCCTGCCTGCCCCATTGCAGAAACTCCAGCCATGGAGTCCTTTTCATCAAGCCAAAGTCTGTGTTTGTACTTGTGAACCTAGTCTGACATAGTCCCTCCTTACTGCCCAGTTAGGGTGGTTTTGCACAATACATCAGCAGCTGTTTGATGTTGTTTAGGTTTTATGAAGGACATTATATACAATGTAGGAAAATATAATTAATGTACAAAGGTTAGGGGTCAGGGTTTTAATATAGGTTTACTATCCTTTGACTCAGATCCCTATTTGAGTTAAAGAACACTAGTATGGTTTTTTGGTGTCAGCCTTAGGGCTTGGACTTAGGGCCTGGGCACTGTCCCTGAGCTTTTTTGCTCAAAGCTAACACTCTACTACCTCAGCTCCACTTCTGGCTTTTTTGGTAATTAATTGGCAATAAGGGTCTCATGGACTTTCTTGACAGGGCTAACTTTGAACTGCTATCCTTAGATCTCAGCCTCCTGAGTTGCTGGGATCACAGATGTGACACACTGGCAGTTGGTGGGTATAGTTAATTTTATGTGTCAAATTAGCTGGGATATGGTACTCGATTATTTGGACAAACACTAGCCTAGATATTGCTGGGAAGATGTGAGGTTTTCTGGAACAGATGCACACATCCATTTTGGAGATGCAATTAACATCTATAATCAGTTGACTTCAAGTAAAGGAGATTGACCTCCATAATGAAAGTGGGCCTCATTCAGTCAGTTGAAGGTCTTAAAAACAAAAGCTATGTTTTCTGAAGAAATCCAGTCTTGAAACTATGAAATAGAAATCCTGCCAGAGTTTCCACTCTGCTGGCCTACTGTCCAGACTAGCCTTGCTAGTCGCCCATAATCAAGTGAGTTTAACAAATCTCTATGAGTCCTGCTACTCCAGAGAATCCTGGCTGATATAATCACCTGCCATGTGTCTGTATAAAGGCAGATAAAGGACACTTCATTCTTTGGAGGGAAAAGCAATTTGTAATTACTAATATTAGAAAACTGTTAATTTGTGCTATGCTGTCAATCTCAAACCTCTCTCCAAGCAATAGCTCATCTCCCTGCTCAAAATCCTTGATGGTGTGCTACTGCCACTTCTGCTGTTATACCAGTTGCCATTTAGGAAATATTTCCATCACTGTACAAGTGGTTTATAACTAACATCAACAGAGAGAGAGAACAGAGAGACAGAGAGAGAGAGAGAGAGAGAGAGAGAGAGAGGGGGAGAGAGAGAGAGAGAGACAGAGACACAGAGAGAACACCTTTATTTTGTAGATTGGAAAATGAAAAATTAAGAAGTAATGTCAGGAGGACTACCTCCTTAGCCTGAAATGAACTTTCAGCCATGACTCCCAATGACCCTATGTGATCCATAGGCAAGGTGAAAGATGAACTGTACTAGGCCTTTTGTTTTTATAGTTCTCTCCCCCCCCCCCCCCCCACCCGTCAGTTGTGGGGCTTGAACTCTGGTTCTGAGCTCTTCAGCTCAAGGCTTGTGCTCTACCAGTTGAGCCACAGCACCACTTCCAGTTTTCTGGTGGTTTATTGGAGATAAGAGTCTCATGGACTTTCCTGCCAGGGCTGGCTTTGAATCCTGATCCTCATGTCTCAGCCTCCTGAGTAGTTAAGATTACAGGCATGAGCCCCTGGCACCCAGCCTGAACTAGACCTTCATAAGTGTGCCCTAGATTATCCTGTGTCCAGGTTATTGCTCACACTGAACGCTTTTCTTTTATACTGAGTCCATGGACCAATTCCAGTACCAATCATATGAAGTTTTCCTGGGTCACCATCATCAGCACTGATGTGACTTCTTTCTGGGTACACAGTCCCACACCTGGGCCTCTTTATGACTTGAGTTACAACCATTATTTCCATCTTAAAATGTAGGTTCTGGAAAGATTGCTCAGTGGTTAAGTGCTTGCCTTGCATGCATGAGGCCCTGGGTTTGATTCCTCAGCACCACATAAGCAGAAAAAAAAAGTGGAAGTGGCACTGTGGCTCAAGTGGTAGAGTGCTAGCCTTGAGCTGAAGAGCTTAGAGACAGCACCCAGATCCAGAGTTCAAGTCCCACGACTGACTCCCCCGCAAAAAAAATTGTAAGCTCTCTGCAGGCAGGAAAACAAGTCTGACAGATTATGATACATGTACACTGAAACCCATGGAGTTTCTAAAGCAATACATTTTGATTAGAACTATTAGCTCTACTGACTTTTTTTCTTTTTGGTTGTGCTGAAGATGGACCCCAGAGGACCTCATGTATGTGAGAGAAGCACTATACTCTAAGCTCCACCACAAACCCCGGACTTAACTTCTCTAAGAATAGTGGTTTTCTGAAAAGGTCAAGGTTTTTACTCCAGCATTACTGGCAGATGTGTTTTCCCTGCTCTTTCATTTGAATGACAATCTTACACTGAACGTGAATCTTCTGTTCACTCTCTCAAAACTTTTTCAGGGAACTACAGCAAAAGCTCCCATTTTGAAGTATAAACTCCTAGTCCAAACAGCTAAATTGGTTCACCTCAATCATCTCTATTTTGGTGTCATCATGTAGAATAGGGTTGGAGGCCAGTGGGTTAAGCTCAGTGTGTCAGGCCCTTGCTTTATCTCCCCTTGTGAGGAAGGATAAAACCTCTTTATTCTATCAAAAGATAATTGAGCCCCATCCCTATACCCAGAACCATGTTCTTTGAAGCACTCAATTTATACAGTGTCTTGTCCTTGAGCTACAAGCCCCAGCAAGGCATGAGTTTCTGTCTCATCACTGTACCTTGAGTTCAGTGTGATGCCTGGAACATACAAGTATCCTATGTGTGTAAGTAGAAATAAAAGGGATTTGCATCTCTTTTGCTTCATAGTGAAAAAGCAATTGGAATGGTAGGTTGGACCTGGCTTAATTAGATGTCTAAGAAGTGCTGACTGGCTCAAGTGGTTGAGTGCTGTCTATCATGTGCAAGGCCCTGTGTTCAAAGCCCAGTGCTGCCAAAAAAGAAAAAAAAAGGTGACTTATTTGAATGGTCCTAGGCTTCATCGAAGTCCAGTGTGGACCACTCTGGCTGGTAGCCAAGCTGTGCCGTGAACTCAACTTTTTTGTGGATCTGGCCTCTGCAGTAAAAGCTACTGGTTCGTTTTCTTATGCAATTCCTTTTCCTTACTTGTGACTGAGGGGAGTAAACTGTGAATGATGTGGCTTTGCTTTTATTTCCCTTTTGGAGACAAGGACTTGCTATGTAAGTCCTCAGCTCCCCAAAGCTTGGATTACAGGTAAGAGAGACATCAAGGCACAGGCAAAAAAAACCCAAAAACCAAACCAAACCAATCTGCCCCTAAGACTGTATCATCATCTTGTTTTGAAATGAAAAGCAGGGCCAGAGAGTCTAGATCTGGGCTAATTTTCCCTCAACCACGAGGCAAAACTCTTCCGTGTGCTCTAGTCTGTGCTCATGAGCCATGAGGCTTTCCACTCTGGTGAGGACAGAAGCTATTTTTGGCTATGTGAACTCCAGAAACTAGTACTTTCAAGTGGTTTCCTCACACATGGCCTCTGACCAGTATACAGCTGAAGACTTGAGGGAACCCTCTGCTGGCTTCCGCGTTGTCTGAACAGCTCCCTTCTCTCTTGGTGATTTCATCTGCAGGCGGAAGTTCCTCTCTGCCAGACTGCAGCTGCTTTTCTTCCTTTCCTTGTCTCATTACCTCACTTACTGGATTTTCTTAGGAACATTACCTATTATTTTAAAAAGCCATTTGTAAATTGTTAAGATGCAGTTGTATAGTGTTGTTTTCTTTGGATAGAGCAATGAAACGTTCGCTTGCAATCACATTGAGCTAGCTTAATCATATGAACATCTGCATGACATGATAAGTCATGTCCTCCAACCATTGGGACATCTTTGGAATGGTAAGGCCAATTGGAAAAACTTAAGAACCTAAGCTGGACTTCAGTCCTAGTGATGTCTCCAACAACCTAATAATCATTCCCCACTCCACCCCAGAACCACTACTTGAACCTCAGGACACCACATGCTTGTTCAGCTGACACTACCACTTGAGCCATGCTTCTAGACCCCCAATGACATTCTAATCCAGTCATACCTGCCTACACTCCTCAACTCTTCCATTTCTCCCCAAGCGGGCTCACTTCACTCCTTCCTGGCCCATGGGTCTATATTTACTTGCTTCAACTTAGCCTGAGGCTGCTATTTGGACCTCCCTTCTCCCACATTCCCTGATAATATGATCAATTACCCTCAAGTGGTTGGGTCTCCACTGGTCCCCACAAAATGGTTTGACCTTTCTTGGGATGGCTTTCACACCTTAACTCATGTCCATCTAACATCTCAAACATTGGCAATGTGATAAAATCCTAAGCACGGTAGAGAAGGCTGCATCTTGTCAGATGTGGGAAGCAGTTGAACTCACTCCCTACTGAACAATTCCTTTAGAGAACTGGATGAGGATTTCACAGCTGACATGTTGGGCTTGTAGTGTCTGTGGGAATATTCTGTACATTGTAGAATGTTTACCAATATCTCTGACCTCTTCTCCCTAGAAGGTAAAAGCAGCCTCCTAGTTGTGCAAGCAAATTATGTATGATGAGACCAGGGATCCAAGACAGCTACAGAATCAAAGGGCTTCCTATTCTGCATGTGATCTTTGGCTGGCAAAATTCTCAGATGTTTCTTAAGGAGAAGCTTTACTTCTTATCATTTATCAACACCACTGATGCTCAACAGTAATGTTCCTTTGCCCGCCAGAGTAGCAAAGTGAAAAAGGAATGACAATGTGATATCTTTGTGTGGGAATGGGGAAATAGATGCACAAATAACTGGGAAGTTCTGACTTTTTGGCAAATTTGGTAATATGACTAAAACTTTCATGAAATATATGCATGCTCTTGAGTTGTAAGCTCCATTTTATGGAGATTTGACATAGGATTTTACAAAATAATAATCAGACACAAGAAAAACTGTTCAGACACACACATATACAAACACACATACTAGTATGGAAGGCTAAACACTAAAAGTTTTAACTGTATCTTTGGATGGAAGAATGACGTATAACTTTTGTCAAGTTTTCTCCTTAAAATGAGTATGTAATCTCTGCATAGGAGGTAAAGAAAGCTAACTATAAGCATGGCTAATATCAATATCCATGCAAGTTAGGTTTTCCACCAAGGTATCAAGACATTGGTTTCCCTTTGTTCTCCAAACATGAATAACACTGGACCTCACAGAAAGGAGCCACTTGGGCTGCTTCTAATCAAAGTGGGCTCAGAAATAAATAATGTTTACTGTTTTCTCAATCTTAGTGCTTTTACAGATCCTTCATGTTTTGGACAGCTATCCAATAAAAGTCTCTATTTAAACTGCTGAACCTTTAATTATCTTAAACTTACCCACTGTTGTTTGACCATTTCAAGCCTCCCAGGAACAGAAGGAATACTATCCATCACATCATAATAAGCCATGCTTGTCTCACTGATGCACAGTGACAATCATCTCAAGGCTTACCTCACTTTTTTTTTTTTTTGGTCGTGGGGCTTGAACTCTGGGCCTGGGCTCAGAGTTCTTCAGCTCAAGGCTAGTGCTCTACCACTTCCAGTTTTCTGGTAGTTTATTGGAGGTAAGAGTCTCATGGACTTTCCTGCCTGGACTGGCTTTGAACCATCCTCAGATCTCAGCCTCCTGAGTAGTTAGGATTACAGGTGTGAGCCACCGGTGCCTGGCTTACCTCACTCTTATGAAACTATTTTTCATGACTGTCACTTTTAGCAGTGCTAAGAGATTCTGGTTGCTTACTTTTGGACCAAAATACCTTTTGCTGATGTGAGTAAAGGCATTCATACCATGCAATAAAACAGCTGAAAGCTGCACAGCAAAAGGGAGGATGGAGGACTAAAAAGACTGTGGGCCTACAATTCACATTAAGTGGTTTGGGAAGGGGAGAATTCTCCTTCTCCCCAAAGGCAATAGACTGATCCTATCAGATAAATAGCAGTTTACATACTTCCTAAAGGATAAAACACAAATTAGTTTATGGTGACTTACTAACTACAGTCACTTGTTTTTTTTTTTTTTTTTTTGGGTCCGGTCATGGGGCCTGAACTCTAGGCCTGGGCGCTGTCCCTCAGCTCTTCAGCTCAAGGCTAGCGCTCTACCACTTGAGCCAGAGCACCACTTCCGGCTTTTTTTTTTCTTTTTGCTTATGTGGTGCTGAGGAATCGAACCCAGGGCCTCTGGCATGCAAGGCATGCGCTCTACCACTGAGCCACCTTCCCAGCCCCTACAGTCACTTGTTTAACCCAACTAAGTTCTCTGATACCCAACTTCTCATTGTCTCCTTACATAAAGACACATTTATTTACTGTTTCAAACCTTTATTTCTTTTTACTCTAACATTCGGCTTTGGTAAGTACAAAAAGTTCACAAATACAAAAAATTCTGTACAGTTGTGTAGTAATTAGAAAAATCTATGAAAAGACAGTTTTAAAAATTGGGTAATATTTATCTAAGTGATAATCTTCTTGATGTATGGCTATAAAAATGGTAAAAACTATTTCACAGTTATTGTATTAAATTTTTGGTGACCCATTTTTACCTGTTTCAGGAAATGTCTTATATATTAATTTTAGACAGATTACTTGCCTGCATTTTGCTAAAGCCTACCTCTCAGCATTATCAAAGATGACAAATTTATTTTTACCATCAGCCTGTGATGTTCTGTCCAAAGGAAGATCGTCATAACTACTTTAGAATCAAGAAAAACTGGATTTGGATTTATAGTTATTTTTTTTAATGTTAAAAAAAGAAAAGAAAAAAATGCTGAAAAAGAATGTAATAGTATTAATATCTATTTTTACAAGTTTAATTTTCCCACTCATATTGCTGATGAATTACATTTGATGAGCTTTTATTTACTTATTTTTTTTCAATATATTTACAAGAAGTTTTCTTGAAAGACTGGTTTTTCCTATCTCAAGGACTCTGGATAAAACTGTATTACAGCAGAAGATTAAGGTGTCTTCTCATTTTCCGACCTAGTAACCTGTTGGACAGAGAAGTGAGATCTCTATGGCCTGTGTACAGCAATTCTAGGCATGGCTAAAATTGAGTAATGATAGCCAAACTATCCTTTATTTAATCATAAGCAATTAAAAATACTGCTAGAATGCTGTGTTCACGGAGCTCAAATAAATATGGAAAGCCAGATCAGTAGCCTTCTCACAGCTTAGACTTTTTTCTTCTTTGCTTAATAAGAAATAAATTATCATCACTATCATCTTCCATGTGTCTCTCTTTTTTCTTCTGCTTGCTCCGCTGGCTCTCTTTGGAAAGCTTGTCTTCTCTCAGTTCGTGGTAATGTGATGAGTGGTGGGAAGACTTGTGAGTCTTCTGGGTTTTAAAGTTGCTGGAGGAAGGGTGGGGTTTTCGGCCCCTAGGGAAGTCCTCTTCCACTTCATGATGCCTGCCAGCTTTCCTGTGCTTCTCCTGTTCTCTATTCTTGTTCATTTCTTTCTTACTTGCTTTATCTTCTCGAGGCTGCCTACTGCTTTTCCTTGAGTCATGGCTCTTTCTTCTATCATGGTGGGGTTTCTTATATGCCGCTTCCATATGTGGTCTCTTGAACTGTCTGGGTAAGTCTCCATTTTTCTGCAGTTCTGAAAAATATAAAAGGGTTTTTGCATATTGAGCAGTTAGACAGTCCATGTTGAACTTGCATAGATTTGGAAGTAAGGTGTCACAAAGGGAAGCTACACAAATAGCATGTTAACATTCTAAAAAGCTTTTGCTGAAGTTAAAAAAAAAAATCATTCACTAAAAATAGAACAGTTGCACCCTGATTGCTGAAAAGGGAAAATATCCAAAAATCCAATGATAATTATTATTATTCAATATAGTTTAAAGATGTTTCAAAATAACAGAGGACTACAGTAACAACAGTCATCTTAGCTTCCGAAGAAAAGTCTTGTCTCACCACATCAAGGTTCCTCCACGGACAGTCAGCCCCTGAAGATAAGGCAAAGCGAGATGTACAAAATGGCCTTTTGATGGTCTCACAGGAGGTTTCTATCGTCCTGTGACTATAAAGCCTGGCCCAGAATGGAGACGAGAGGTGCATACCAAAATAATCAGGAAATTTTCCTTCTCCGAGTTGACTTGGGGAATGCGTGTGTGTGTGTACACACATGTATGTGCATGCATGTGCATGTATTTCACTGGTTGGTTGTAGTGCTAGATAATGTCCCATTTTGTCATGTCATGAACATCTTTTTTTTTCACATGAATATTTTTATGGTAGAGATTCTGACAGGGCTAGGTGGGAGATAAAGTAAAAGTAAAGAAGTGGCCTACAAATACTTTCAGCATAAAATAACAATTCCAGATTTGTGCTGGAGTTACAAAACTAAATAAAAAGAAAAAAAGTTAATGTTTTTCTCAGATTATAAAAAAGCAGCTCGGTGTGGTGGCTCATGCTTATAACGAGTGATTTAGGAGGTAGAGATCAGGATGATCTAAGTTGACTTGAAAGGCAGAGATCAGGTTGATTTAAGTTGAAGGCCAGCTTGGACACAAAGTTTGAAAGATCCCATCTCAATCAGTAAAAGTTGAGTGTGTTAGCATGTGTCTGCTGTCCCAGCTACTCAGGGTACACAGGAGGACTGTGGACTAATCTGGTTTGGGTATAAAAGATGATTCAAAAAATAATTAAAGCAAAAAGGGCTGGTGACATAGCTTGAGTGGTAGAGTGACCACTTAACAAGGATAAGGGCTTGATTTCCAACACTAGTACTCCTTCCTGCCCCCTAAAAGTTATATTCACTACAAAAATTTGAAGAAAAAATGAAAAATAAAAGAAAGCAGTCATAATCCTTTAATTCAGAGATGACATTTTCATACATTTCTTTTAAATTTCTTTCTAGTTTGGTTGCCTAGTTACTATCTTTATGTGCTATAATTTCTCTACAATTGAGATAAGTTTTATATGAGATTGAACACATAAGCTATGCAGGAGCTTTAAGTAATTTTTCTAGTTTCCTCAGAATTAGTATCTTAATTTTGATAGGACTCAGAGAATCTAAAAAAGACTAACTTCAAAAGGGCAAAAGAGCCAACCACCAGTGACTTACACCTGTTATCACAGTTACTCAGGGGGCTGAGATCCAGAGGACTACAGTTCAAAATAGGACTCCATTTCTAAAATAGCCAGCAGAACACCAGGCAGGAGGTGTGGCTAAGGCGGAAGAATGTCAGTCAAGCATTCGAACTGAGCAAGCAGGAGGCCACGAGTTCAAGCCCCGGTTAAAAATAAAAAAAAAATGTTAGGAAGTCAGCAGACTGCACTGAGGTAGCTGTGGGCCTGGAGCTCTGCTTGCTAGTAGCAGCTGAATCAGAGTTAACTTGAAAGGAAGTCCCATCAATTACCTACAAAGAAAGTATTAGATACATACAGAAGGGAAGGGAACTACTTGTCAAATAGAAAAATTTCAAAGGAATCTTTAACATTCTGCCTCCACAGATAACATTATTTTCTTGAACATTTTCTGAAATGCTTACTCAGAAAAAAAAAGTTTATCATGAGCAGATTACAATGGGATTTTGAAGTCAACACTTATGTTTTTAGGATCAAGAAAGTTATGGTTTCTATGGTAATTATAGAAATACATTTTTCTATGCTAACCAATGATCTCTTAAATAGGCAAAGACAGTGAAGTTTAATTCCATACCTTTTGCTTTGCGTTTTATTCTCTGTTCTCGCTCCCGAATTTCGTATTTGTCATCATAGAAATAGATGAACGGAGATGTTGGAAATGTCTGGTTAAACATCCTTCTTTCTGTACATTCCTACAAATTGCATTTGAAATTGCCATGTCACAAAGGTGCACTGTTCAGCGTACCTTCCTGTAGGCTTTGTGGGCCATGTTAATTCTATAGAGACAAGCCCTACCTCACTGGTGCCTCAGACTGTGGCTGATGGAGTAGTCCTTAGCTGCTGGGGCCACCCAGGCCAGCAGCCTTATTTTGCTTTTATGCTATCTGAGGCTTGTTTTTTATTCTCTTCCTTACCTACGAAACTCATCTTTTCTCAACCTTCCCTCGGTTTGAGTTAAGAGTACTGAGGAGTGGAGCTGACTGCACTTCGAGGCTGTACCATAGCTAGCCTTGTGCTAATCATCTGTCCTTTCCCGTCTCTTCCAAAAGCCTTCCATCAACTGCTTGTCCTGTTGCTCCATCCCATCCTCAAAATGTAGCTATACATTCTTATTAACCCTTTCCTCTTTCATCTAGACACAAGTGGTTTGCAAGCTTATATTAACTCAATATTCACTATTCACTTGAGCAATGAATAGGAAGTTCCTTCCTCCTTGTCTTCCCTCTTCCTTCCTGTTAAGATCACTGCTTGCACTTGCAACTCCCCTACTTTCATGATTCTGGCCTTCCTATGCCCAACAGCTCCCAAATCCACATGCTTTGGCCTGAGCCACTCCCCTGATTTTAGGCTATTTAGCAGAATTTCTGAAACATTTTTTTCTTTAAAAAAATTTTCCTTTTGAACTCTGCTATTTTGTCTTCTTCCATCTTATCTCAATTTATTTACAAATATTCAATATTTTTTGGCCAAATACTGAAGAAAAATACAGAACCTTTTACAAAGTATGGAAAGTATGCACATAGAATTTAGCTGATTATTTCCTAACATTGACCTTACATACTAGACTTGTATTTCTAAGATATCTGACCAGGCTGGTAGACATACATTTTTATATACTTCATTTGCAGAGTTAAGACAATCACGAATCAGGGCTGAGCGTGGTGGCGCACGCCTGAAATCCCAATTACTCAGGAAGTGGAGATAGGTAGATCACAGTTTGAGGCCTGCCCAGGCAAAGTTGACAAGACCCTATCTCAAAAACAAGCCGAATATGCTGGCGCATGCCTGTGGTCCCAGCTACTCAGGAGGCGGAGGCAGGAGGATCGCGGTTGGAGGCCAGCCCAGGCAAAGTTAGCGTGATACTCTATCTGAAAAAAACAAACTAAAAGCAAAAGGACTGGGGGCATGGCTCAAGTGTTAGAGAGCACTTGCCTAGCAAGTTCAAGGCCTTGAGTTCAATCCCCAGTCCTGAAAACAAAAAACAAAAACAAAAAACAAAAACAAAAAGAAATAAAAAAGAAAATTATGAGTAATTCCAAATATATTCTTAAGAATAGAAAGTAATGAAAATCTTCATTTACCATTGATATTGTATTGTAACAGTTTACCTTAATTGACTTCTGTTTTTAGCCCCAAGACAAGAGTTTTCAAAGAACCAGCTTTTGGTTTTCCGATGCTACTTTTTATTTCCTATTTGATCTTACACCTTTACTATTTCCTTCCTTCTGCTATTTTTTGATTTTGTGACTTCCTAAATCATTTTGGTCTATTTGGGATCTTGCAGGTTATAAAGTAAGCTTATAGGACAACATAAAGAAGTCTTTTTTTTTTTTGGTCAATCATGGGGCTTGAACTCAGGGCCTGGGCACTGTCTCCAAGCTTTTTTTGCTCAAGCCCAGCATTCTATCACTCTAAGCCACAGTGCCACTTCTGGTTTAATGGTGGTTAATTGGAGATAAGAGTCTCACGGATGTTTCTGCCCGAGCTGGCTTTGAACCGTGATCCTCAGATCTCAGCCTCCTGAGCAGCTAGGATTACAGGCGTGAGCCACCAGCGCCCGGCTAAGAAATCTTTTCATAACCATTATCTGTGGTGAAGTAAATTCCCATTCCTAGGAAAAAAAGATAACTATGAAAGAGTTGGGTCTAAGATTCTAACCCTAACACAATGAAAGTATTAATAACAAAATACATGTAGCTACATAACTCATGACACAAATAGTATAGGAGTAATATTCATAGAACTCTTAATACTTTGGGGTACAAAGCAATTTTACCTTTAACAAGAATTCTAACCCTACAATAACAGCAGCAAATCATGATTATAAAAAAAGTACTAGAATCTTGGTATAGTCAGCCAATACCCACACCAGAAACCTTTTGCTACTCCCAGCTCCCCCTCTTTTCCTGAAGTAGTCTCTTTACATAGTGTTTCTCTAGCTAGAGAATGAGGAGAATTTGGGTAGGCAAAGTCCTATCTTTCACATGAAGAGTCAATAACATCTGCAGGCTGAATTTCTAAACGTGAAGGGAAGCGGTTCTCAGATGTATTTAACAATCGATATAGTCTTATTTGGATCCTGTACAGCTGAGACTATATAGAACTATACAGTGACTAAAATGTTTCCAAAGCTACATGTAAATTATATTTTGATTATCCGCATTGTTGGTCCTCTCCATTA
Source organism: Dipodomys spectabilis (assembly GCF_019054845.1). Taxonomy (NCBI): domain Eukaryota; kingdom Metazoa; phylum Chordata; class Mammalia; order Rodentia; family Heteromyidae; genus Dipodomys; species Dipodomys spectabilis. The sequence goes on along the minus strand of NW_024870683.1, from coordinate 8,847,619 downwards.
ACACAGACAATTGATAGCTGGTGATATAATTTACTTACTATTCTGAAATGGCCACTCCACTCATCTTCTTAGTGTTGGCTAATCTAGAGCACTTTGTCTATACTTTTATGTAACTTAGAACTTACCTAAATCTAGATTTCAATATAAATTCCAATGCTTTAAACATATTCCTATATTGGCAGCAAGCATCCTACTCTAATTGTTTTTCTTTAATTGAGCAAACACAAATACTAAAATCATATCCTTTTGCTGTGAAGGGGCAAGCAAGCATAAATTGTACCATCTCTGATTTGTGTGGCAGTGGATTAATTATGTGAGTATATGAGTATGTCCTATAAAAAGTCTTGACAACATCTGAATGGTGGTAACCAGGATGAATGCACAGAGTAATTAAATCTAGAGATTATAATTCTATAAAAGAAATCTCTAGTTAAGCTGTCAATGTGAGTTCTACAGAAGCGAAGTTGAGTATTCTGTAGGATCGCTCCATCTCTATCACCATACGATGGGGTTTGATCACATTGGAGACAGCATCCAAATCAGTGCTGTACAACTTCTTTGCTTTGGAGATAAAGACTGAGGACCAAAGAAAAAAAGTGAGTAGTTCAAATCACCTGGTTAAGTCAGTAGCGAAGCAAAAATTAGAACTGAGAGCTGGGCGTGGTAGTACACGCCTGTAATCCCAGCACTTGGGAGGCTGAGGCAGGAGGATCTCGAGTTCCAGGCCAGCCTGGGCTACATAGCGAGACTCTGTCTTAAAAAAACAGAACAACAACAAAAAAATTAGAACTGAGGATCAGAGCCTCATTCTGGCTATCAAATCCTACCCTTTACCCAACAGTTCTTGCTGCCCGAAAATGGAGGAGAAACCTGATCTGCCGATGGGCTCTTTGTAGCATTTTTTCTTCTTCCAGCCTTTTGTCTTTCCCTATATCTGTAGGACTCCCAAGGTCTGTATTAGTAAAATGTTAGAAGCTCAAAAGGTGACTGCAATACTCCCTCTCCCACTTTACCCATTCTATTGCTCATCCCTCTATCTACTTTGAGGACTCTAGAGCCTCTGTGCAATCTGTATCCTGTCACTGAATATGATTTGATACTAGTTTAGTGTGGTTTCTAGGCAATAATATGAAATGCCTGCATGGAGAATGGGAATACGCTTTTCCATAATGATTTTCTAATCCCTAATTCTAATGCCACTGCTTTCCTCCTCTGCATCAAGGTTCCCACAATCTGTGGGTTCTGAGATTATTCTTTATTGCATCTTGTCTCTGCATGAGTTACTCCTGCTTACACTTAATGTGGCAACTGTCTAGGGGATTCATGTCCATCTCATAGCCAACAGTTTCTTCTGCTCTGATACCTCAACATCTAGAATATAGTTTAGTCCTTTCGGTTGGGCCTGGGGAATATGCTGGTTGTAAGTCTGGGCACTTGTAGGTGGGTGAGTCAGTGATATGCCACCTGTCTTTCTACTATTGAAGATCAGGGATTGAATGTGAATGATGAAGGCTTAACTGAGTATGAATATGGTACCATGGAAAATTGGAGAACTAATAGAAAATATAAAACAATGTATCTATGTCCAAGTAATGATAAGATCTCATGAGAACTGTACTATGTTCTTGATGACAATTATTTGTCTCAGCTGCTATTTTTTCATGTATGTTTAAAACAATTAGTGTTTACTGCTCTGAAAGTTACTCTGCAAAGACAGAAGAATTAGTTAAAAATACATTAAATCTTGCCTCTGAATATTAATGTGTAAACAAGTAAACATTCAGGAGTTACATTAATTCTGAGCTCCTCTTTCATAACTCTTTATGCTCAAATGTCACTCAAACTTACGTGTCCATAGTGGCCTTTTTGTGCACAGTTGTAGCAATACACTAAGGCTGATTGTCCAGAAGGGTTCTTTGGCTTTTTTGGTGGTCCAGGTTTGGTCTGAAACATAAATATTTGTGTGGCTTTCAAATTTTAGCATAAAGTTAAAACCTTGCTTTCCAAAACAGTTCTTTTTAGGTATGAAATTCCTTAGAAATAGTGTTCCTTAAAGTTAGTGTGGAGTTATAGTAGGTTGAGGATATAGCCAGCAACATTTAAGGAACAAGCAAAGGAGCTCATAAAAGGGACAGAGAAGGGAGGGTTCAATGAGCATGTGGATACACAGGAGGACACAGACTTAGTCCTTAACAGAGTATTTCCAAGCATGATAAACTAATCTATAATGCCATATATGGCAGAACGGCCTGAAGATATCAAGACTGAGAAGTAATCCATCACAAGAGTAATAAGTAGGAGCTGGGAAGGTGGTTCAGTGGTAGAGCACTTGCCTTGCATGCCTGAGGCCCTGGGTTCGATTCTTCAGCACCACATAAGCAAAAAGAAAAAAAAAAAGCCGGAAGTGGCGCTGTGGCTCAAGTGGTAGAGTGCTAGCCTTGAGCTGAAGAGCTGAGGGACAGTGCCCAGGCCCAGAGTTCAGGCCCCACGACCGGATTCCCCCCCCCCCCAAAAAAAAGAATAATAAGTATATACTGGTAACTATATTTTGAGAATTTGGAACTAGTTAGTGGGGTACCAAGAATTTTATAGAAGGCAGCAGGGTAAAGACTGAAGGGTATACACAAATCTAAAGAGAAGAACAAAGAACCTGGCGCCTGTGGCTCATGCCTGTAATCCTAGCTAGGATTTAAAGCCAGCCCGGGAAGGAAAGTCCGTGAGACTCTTATTGCCAATAAAAACCACTAGAAAACTGGAAGTGGCACTGTGGCTCAAGCGGTAGAGCGCTTGCCTTGAGCTGAAGAGCTGAGGGATAGCGCCCAAGCCCAGAGTTCAAGCCCCACAACCGACCAAAAAAAAAAAAAGAGAAGAACAATTACCCACAGAAGCTGGGGTGTTAGTTGCAGTGGGGAAAAAACAGCATACAACGGGTTTCAGAGTAGCTCCAATTTCCTGTATCTTGCACATGGAAGTGGTTACTTGGATGTATGTTACATAAATAATTTATTAGCTTATACAAGCACCTTATGTATTTTTCAGTATATATACATATATATATATATATATATGACATTTTATGAGAAATGTTAAAAAACTGAATACCTATTAAGAAAGGGGGAGAATAGCTATTTTATTTGAGAAGTGTGAATAAGATGGTGCAGTATCTAGGAGAATTTGATGGTTTGTTTTTCAAATGAGAGGGACCTGAGCATGCGAGAAAGTAGAGATGACAGAGCAAGACCTGCAGAGGGTAGTGGCTTTAACCAGGAGGACAAAAATCTAATCCTTGTTTCTTCCCTTTTTAGGAGACTGGAAGATAAGAGGTAAGGATGTATGGCAAGGGCATGGATGTGAGTAAATTTATTTCACATGTTCATTACTGTGATCATAAAACAATGAGTGCTAGTCTGCCAACAAACTTTTAAAATTAATTTTTCAAACAGGTGGTTTGTGGAGGGTTTCTTTTCTTGACATAGGAAAATAATGAATAGGCAACAAAAATCTTCACGCAACTTACTTGTACCTCTTACTTCCTAAAAAGGAAAACTGGATGTTATTTTTCTTTTCACTGTAATCCAATAGCTGATAGAAAGTATTTAAAGCAGAAAAGATTTATTTTGAAGAAGGAAAACTGGATATTATTTTTCTTTTCACTGTAATCCAAATACCTGGTAGAAAGTATTTAAAGCAGAAAAGGTTTATTTTGCTTACAATTTCAGAGGTTTCAGTCCATCTTGGTGGCAAAGACATGGTGCAGTAGCTTACATCATGAGCAGGAAGCAGAACAACAGTCACAAGAAGAGCAAGATACAGCAAAAGACATGCTGTCAGCAACCCACTTCCTCCAACCAGGCCCCTACCTTCCACAGTTCTCCTTCCTCTTGATAGTTTATTCAGTCTGGATCCATCAATGTATTAAATCATTGATTTGGTCACAGCCCTCAGGATGTAATCTCTGAATCATCCTCACAGACAAGCCTGAAGGTGTGCTTTACTTTCACATAGGCATTTCTCATATACAGCCCATCTAGCAAAGCTTCTAGCTCTCTAAGACACATCTCTTCCCTTTCACCCCACTACTACTCCATGGAGTATTTACCTCTCATTTGGATGACTATAAGAACCTCATTATGGGCTGGGAATGTGGCTCAGTGGTAGAGTGCTTGCTTTGCATGCATGAGGCCCTGGGTTTGATTCCTCAGCACCACATAAACAGAAAAAAGCTGGAAGTGATGCTGTGGCTCAAGTGGTAGAGTACTAGCCTTGAGCTGAAGAGCTCAGGGACAGTGCCTAATCCCAGAGTTCAAACCCCACGACTGACAAGAAAAACAACCCCTCTCCCCCAGAAATGAACCTCATTACTGGTGTCTCTATTATTTTCAATACAAAGCAATCTTGCAGGTATATGAGGACATCTCTCTCCTCTAATAGCTTCACATAATCAGGAAAAACCAAGCCCTTACAATGGCTTACCATCTTTCTCTTCTATCTGTCTGACCTTGCCACATGCTTTGGAGCATGTGCCAACATGTCACTAACGTTTTTGTTGCTCTCTGAGCAGTCAAAATAAACTTTTAATACACTTTGGCATCAGCAGTTCCATCTGCCTGGATCACTCTTCTCCCAAATACAACATAGGATACTCAACTCCTTCAAGTTTTTTGGCTCAGTGACCATCTTAGTGAGACCTTTTTGACTACTAGCTCCCTCCATGTGATATTGTAGGGTATGTCCCTTCCCTTTGAGCCTCTCCAACCAACAAATCCCTTAACAAAAAACAAAAGCCAGAAAAAAATTAAAAAACCTCCATGGCTCTTTTCATATCTGACACATTAAATATTTTACTTGTTTTAGTTATCCACTCCACTTCCCACCAGGCAAGGAGAAAGTATATTCTGTGAAGTCAAGGATTTGTTTGCTTTTGTGTTCCTGGAACACAACTAAGCATAAGTACAAGTTCAGTAAGTATACTAAATAATAAGGGATGCATATTAATGCATATGTAAACATATGCCCACCATAAACATATGCCCACCGTAAACATCTGATAAATTTTAGCTACTGTTAATAACAATTAGGTGCCTCAAGAAAGTATTTATGTCCTTAAGGGAAACTTATAAAATCATACATATTAAAAAGCTTGAATAAATGACTAACAGCTTCCTTAGTGTCTCTTCAGCTTCACATTGAGAGTGTGGAACCTATCAGGAAGGAATTAGTAAAGCCAAGAGTGACAGGGATGGAGAGAGCCTTCTTAATCAATCTTGAAAGCATGTTTCACATTGACACGTAATTTTATTTTGAAAGTAATCTTAAATATAGCCCTTCTGTTCAGTTATACGTCTTTCTGAAGTGCAAACATTTGATGCTTATTCATCTGAATAATGTCACTATTTAAAAACTTCCATTATAACTAATAAAAATAGCATCAGTATTTATATTGTGCTATGAAATTCTAAACAGTTTCACAATAATTAATTAGTAAATGACACGGCAAGCACTATCTACATGCTCTCATTTTAATAAACTATCATGTTCTAGGACTTAATAGGAATGAAATCAGCCTAGATCTTACCTAATTAGAGAACATTTCTGTATTAGAATACAGTACTGAAAATTCAATAATGATTTCCAGTGGACAAGTTTTTATACTATAATCTAACAAAAATCTTTAAGCTATTTAAAATATGAGAAATACAAATCTTGATTCAACACTTCTGCCTTGGAGTATGCCTTTAGTTTTAATTAACAGTAAAGATCCAATTTAAGGCAGAATGTGTCAACTGATTAACTCTGGGTTCAGGGTTCTGTCACATGCGCCTGTACTGCTGACAAAAAGTTAATAGCAAAGGAGTGAATATAGTTTTAGAACTTTTTTGAAGTCAAAATATATCTAAAGTCTTTGACCCAAGATATAGCAAGTCAACTATTCATGAAAGTTTTTTTTTTGTTTTTACAGACATTTAAATAATCTATATTTGTAGGGTGATATCTTGGAGATTACTTTACTATCAATATATAGAAGTAATAACCTGGTAGATAGCATTACCTATGAAAGGTCCATCCCATCTGCTATTCTTGCTGAAAGCTTTTCATGCACCAGTAAACTCAGTAAATATCAGAAGATAACGCATAAGCCTACCACGCCACGGATTTACTTCTAATGTCTCCTCAAAGTGCAGCCCAATGCAACGATTACAAATGATTTTCTTCTAATGTCATTTTACATAACCCTTTTTTCTGCATGAGTAGGTAGTGCCGAATGAATGAATGAATGCCATTAAAACAGTTAATCATTATCTGGGACACTGGCCTCACTCCCTTCACTACTAGGAATCTCCATGACAAAGGCCAAGAGATCAAAATGCTAGAGCTGCCTCAGTGTCCTATTTCTAACAGTAATTTTTTATGCAAATGAATCTGCTGGGCATCTCCCTCAGTGACCTTGAGCTGCCCTTATCTAAACTGACTTTGATCCAATGAGAGCTTGCATCTAATTGATGCTTATTACTATACAGGATGCAATTAATTTCACTAATTAAAGGGATTTTTCTACTTTTGTGAACACAAAATAGATTTTATTTATAATCACATATATAGACTATAGACTATATGTTTTAATTAACCCAGTTTTCATGTTAATATATATTAATAGGCATATTAAAAACAGCAAAAGTATTCACAACAAAGTACAGCACTGAGAAAGTAGTGATTACCTCTACCTCTGATCTTTCTGAACAAATGCATTTGCCCAATACATCTTAAATCAGTGTGATCTTCATGCTTGAGAACAGTTCTTACTCTTCTAAAAAATTTCCAAATCAATGTATCCTTTTAACAAACTAATGTAATTCTTTCCCCAATATTTATGTGTTAAAAAGATTCAACCCAAGGGATCAAATAAGACTTCTAAAGAAAACGTTACTCTCTAAACTGAAAGCTTGCAAGGTCCCTTAGTTGAAGTGATCTATTCTGTTTGTATTGAGAAGGAATTCAAAATATACATTCTTTTCCTATTTACTGGTGACCTTAAAAAGGCCACAGACAGTTTTTAAGTACTTAGTATTATGAGGAGTAGGTAGGGAAAGAAGGTGGGGGGGTGGGGGCTTCTCTCCTTTCTTTTGGTATATATAAATGTCAAAAGAAATGTACTCAGTAGACATTCAAGGAAATTCAACATCATTATCATCTTAGTACAAAGGGAATAAAAGTGAGTTAAGTTGGACAAATAGATTTTCAGTAAAGGGAAATGAAGTTTAATGTATGAGCAGGCAACAATGATGATCTGTATACTAGCAGTCATAGACTGATATTCTTCCCTTGAATTTAGTTCTTTGAGCTGGGTCTTCATACCTGCAATCTGAAGTGTAGGCCTCACTCCCCCATGGTTTTGGACAAAGCTTTCTATTTGCACACAGTTCTGGCAAATATTCCCTCACTTCCCTTTGAAAAATATTGGGAGAAATTTTCTTCCTGAGCTGAAGATTTGGTTTTGTTGTAAAACAATGCTTCCTTAAATTTTTTAAGCTTTTAAAAATTTTTTCTTAGTGAAAAGAGAATTTACTTGTATCCCAGTGGGTAATGTTGCCATTTCCTCCCACATCCTAAGAATTAAAAGTACTGTATATAATAATATACATATATTTTTATGCATTAAAAGTATGTGATATGTCCAACAGACTGCCAACCCAGTGGGTAATTCCTTAATTAGGCAGATTTTTGAAACATGTATTATGTACACAACAGACCGGAACGTCTCCTTTGGAGCATTTTCTAGTCTATCGGGTGATTACATCATTAAGCCACACATGCTACGTAGAAAAATCCTTATGAAAATTCATGAAAAAAATGTACAGCACATCATTAGCATGCAGCAGATATGTTTGCTTTTGATATTTTTGTTTCAAAAAAACTTCTCCAAACCCTATATGAAGTAATTATTCTAGGTCATGAAAACATGAGAAGAGTATCAGATACTGGTGAAAATGAAAATTACAAAAAATTGCATTGCTCATGGTTTAGCTAAGTAATTTGCTTTATTGGAAAATGGACTCAAACAATGTTTTTGAACTGTAGTAGAAAAAAGGATATTGATTTGAATGTTCCAGATACAACTAACTTCTCCCCATACCTCTCTTTTAGATACATTGAAGTTTTACAAACCATGGATTTTAAGGGTTACAAATGACCAGTAAAGAAGCCATTGATTAGCTAAAGCCTTGTGCTATTATATGTGTGTATACTTAAGTATTCATCTTACATAATTCTTTAATGGACTGCATGAGTGTATTTTTGTCAATAAGCTAAAACTATTTTAAAGTAATATAAACAAATGTGAACTGTTGGTATAAATCTAAATAGTGAAAAGATTACATATTTCCAACATTAAGTACTAGGTAAAACCTACAAGACAATATATTTGAAGACTAATAGAAAAGAATCATCAAGTTTTGTAAAAAGGAGATTTTAAAGGAACTAAATTAGGATCATCCTTTTCGTAAATGAGACACCTGCCCCACTAAAAAACCCCCCACAACAAAAAGAAAATTGTCAGTAAGCAGAGAACAATGAACATATGCAAGACAGTGAGGATCACTGTAATTCACTCCCTGAATGCTCCAAATCTTCTTGGCTTAAAAAGCATCCCAATTTTCTCTAAAGGTAGTGGCATTTATTCACTGGGCCATAGCTAATTTTACATGGAATGCAAAAATGTTAGTTTAAGTTTAATTTACCACCCTATTTAAATATTTCCAATGTAGCTCTCAAACTGCAGAGTTATCCCTCTGTCTATTTTAATTTTAAAGTAAGTTAGCAAAGGCTTCCTTCTTAATCCCCAGAGACTACCTACATAGTGACACAAACGCACAAATTTATGACAGCAACACAAATGCTCTTCTGAAGTAATGTGCAACATTAAGTGAAAATCGTTTCCTGGAAAGATATTATAGGTATCTATATTTTATTTGCCATCTTAAACATATCTGGGTCTTTATGGCCTTATTTTAAAAATGTATTTCCTTTTTATATTTCCTGGTGCAAATGGACTGCATAAATAAGCAATGTGCTATGAGGCTTCAGACCAGCCGATAAAACCTTTCAATTTTCATGCCAGCTTCTTCTTTTGTAATTCAAATCCGCCTGGAAACTGGCAGCTCTGAAAACTGAAACAAGCACTGCCACAAATACCTTGTAATGCTATCGACCTTGTCTGCCCATGCAGTGAGAAAGGGGGATGCGTATGTGTCTGCAGCCATCCAGATAACACAACTCATTTTTTTTAGGGGGGGGTAGGGTGGGGATAACAGAAGCTAGCCCCAGTCTGTGCACCAAACGCAGTCATTACCAGGCGAGCTGGAGAATAAGTCTCTTCAAAATACACAGTGCATTTAAAAACCATATATGAGGCTGAGCCACTGCTGTCATTACCAATTTTAATTTAGCTCCTTCAGTTTGCCAGCCAGATAAACTCTTTAGTGCTGTTTTTTAATCTATTTGCCACATTTTATGTTTAAGATTATAGTAATATGGACAGTAGAAGGAATCACTTTTAGAGGAAATAAAGAAATAGATCCGCTTATCGGCCTCCATCAGAAAGTTCATTAATCAGCCAGGCTTTGTGCCCTCTAAATTGAAAGGTTAAATAATCCTCTCAGGAATATTTCTCAGACCTTCCACCAATTGTCCGGAGAGAAGCTGCCATTCATAGTGTGTGGGATCGGTGACAGGGTATCTTACCACTGTTTGGACCCCAAACAATGATGGACAAATGGCCTGGTTTACAAAGAAACCTTTTAGTACACAGATGGAAAAGGACCACAAGCTTTGATGCAGGGTAGAGGGATGAGGACAGTGTGAAGACAGGGTATAGGGAGAAGAGACACGGATATTTTATCTGCAGGTTTTCTGGGGTATACTATAAAGTATGGAAAACACATTTAATATACATCTTACAAATAATCTGAAATGTTTACCATATTAAAATCTAATACATTTTACATGCAACTAACATAAACCTGCATTGAAAACTATAGAACCCTAGCTGTATCATATTTATTAGTTAATTTACAGGGGATCTAAATAAACTGAGATTTTCATTTTTATCATAACTCATATGATACACTCATGGCCTCTCCCCTACTTATTCTACTGAAATACTGTTAACAATTATTCACAAAGGCAGGGAATTCCATAGCTTCAAGGACCTGTTTCAAGGGAGGGGAAAGAAATGCTTTTTTGCTTTTACAAACTGTCCCATCTTGGCCCTTGCCTGTCTTAAAATAAGGAGCAAATGTAGGATAGGAATGTTCTTCAAAAGAATATATATCACATTCACTAAGAAAGTATGGAGTTTTTGTGTTGCTTTTTTTTTTTGCTGGACAAACAAACAAATACAGCTGGAGTCTGAAGAACTGACTCATTACATTTTGCTATGAAATCTGGCTGTTTGGGGGCATCAGTCATGATCCGGCAGAAAGTAGTTTTACCTAAAATACAAAATCCTAATATGTTATTTTGTTTCCTTTCTCATCTGATTAAAATGAGGAGAATGTATCAAAGCTGGTATGTATGAATAATTTAATATTATTCTCATTATATAGGAAGTAAAAATTTATATGTTGTAACTGCTTTTGGAAACAATATTTAAATGGCACTGAAGTTACTGGGCATTCAGTAGCTATACATATATAATACATACACCACATACACATATTTTGTGTGTGTGTGTGTGTATGTTTGCGTGCGTGTCAGTACTGGTGCTTGAACTCCGAGCTTGACTTTCTTGCCTCACAGCTGGAACCACTCATCTGAGCCACATATCCATCCAGTCTACTATTTTTGCTGGTTAGTTGGAAACAGTCTCTCAAGACTTTTCTGCCTTGGCCAATTGTGAATTTTGATAGTCCAGATTTCAACTTCCTGAGTATCTAGGATTAAAGGTATGAGCCACCAATGCTTGGATTTAATACATATTTTTAATTGTGATATTACTGTTTTTAGTTTTTTGGTGTTGGGTATTAACTAAGGGCTCTGGATGTTAAATATGTGTTGTATTATCATATTATGGTATATATTTCATATAATCATTTTTCATTAGGAAGGCAATAGGTTAAATATTTTTGTGATCTAATTATAAATGTCTCTGTGTGTGTGTGTGTGTGTGTGTGTGTGTGTGTGTGTGTGTGTGTGTGTGTGTGTGTGTGTGTTTGAGTTTTGGGGCTTGGACTCAGGGCCTGGACACTGTCCCTGAGCTCTTTTTGCTCAAGGCTAGCACTCTACTTTGAGCCACAGTTCCACTTTCAGTTTTCTGGTGGTGAATTGGAGCTAAATGTCTCACATACTTTCCTGTCCTGACTGGCTTTGAATCATGACTTCTGAGTAGACAGAATTACAGGTTTGGGCCACCAGTATCTGGCTCTAATCATGAATGTTTTCAATAATTATTTCTAGGAAAATTAAATATGGGAAATAATTTGTTTGCTTTGCTTAAAAATAAAAGTTATACCCCTAAACTGAATTTGGTGGCCCATTCCTGTTATCCCAGCACTCAGGAGGATGATGCAGGAGGATTATAAATTCCAGGCCAGCCTAGGCTACAAAATGAAATCTTGTCTCTAAAACAAATAAAAACAAGTTACTCATTTACATTGTATGGAAAGGAATAAGACAAATATAAATAATTAGAAAATAAAAATGGATGTAAGTATATATGTGTGTATGTACATATGCCCAAGAACTTGGTATCTGATGCTTTCACTGATTACAACCTGAGCCATGCCTCCTACCCCTTAAGCAAATAATTTTGTAAGTATTCTAACTTCAGTAATTATAAGAAGGAAACATTGTAGCTGGGAGTCCTGGCTTCTACCTGTAATCTTAGCTACTCAGGAGGCTGAGATCTGAGGATCAAGGTTCAGAGCAAGCCTAGGCAGAAAAGTCCATGAGACTCTTATATACAACTAACCACCAAAAAGCTGTGGTTCAAGTGGTAAAGTGCTAGCCTTGAGCACAAAAGCTCAGGGACAGTGGCCAGGCACTGAGTCCAAGCCCTAGGACTGGCAAAAGGAAAAGGAAAAAAGGAAACATTTATAGGAGGCTGGGGTAAGAGTTCATTATGGGTCTATTTGTCATTGGCAAAGACATTATGATGATTTGTACTTGGAATATCAGTCCAGAGTTCACCTCTGTAGGTGCTGAAGGTTCCATGGGCTTGAAATAGTAGTTTAAATGGTGGTAAACATGTTCTATGTGGCAGATACTGTGTGAAATGCTTTATAATTTCTTTATACACATATAAAAATCTACTAGGTGTTACCCCCATGTCAGATGAAGGTATAGATTCTTACAAGTTAAATACACTTGCACATGTAACGCATGAAGGAATTTGGCACTGAACCAAAGTACATTTTCAAAGATGACATTCTTTTTGCTTGATATACAGTATTTGTTAGTAATTCAGAAATATTCCTCCCAGCTTCTAGGCAAATTTCATAGCACATTTTTTCTAAAGACTTCAATAAAATAAGGAGGAAATGCAGACAATTGTAAATAAAGGAAAGGTCAAAGATGGAAGAAAGATAAAATTGAGATGTTTTGTTTTTATTGGCTGTGGCAATTAAACTTGGGTCCTGGTGCTGTCCCTGAGCTTTTCTGCTCAAGGCTAGTACTCTATCACTTTGCTTTTGCTTTTTTGTTGTTGTTGGTCGTGGGGCCTGAACTCTGGGTCTGGGTGCTGTCCCTCAGCTCTTTAGCTCAAGGCTAGCATTCTATCACTTGAGCCACAGAACCGCTTCCAGCTTTTTCTGCTTATGTGGTGCTGAGGAATCGAACCCAGGGCCTTATGCAAGGCAAGCACTCTACCACTGAGCCAACTTTCTAGCCCCTCTATCACTTTGAACCACAGCTCCACTTCCAGTTTTCTAGTGGCTAGTTAGAGATAAAGTATCTCATGTCTTTCCCTCCCAGATTGTCTTTGCACTAAAATCCTCAGATCTCAGCCTCCTTAGTAGCTATGATTACAGGTGTGAGCCACCAGTGCCTGGCTAAAATTGAGATTTTTATTAAACGTTAAGACACAACCCAAAATTTTGTTTTTCTACTGCAAAGAAATGTAGAACAGTCTATGAGTATCTATAAAGGGGCCTATTTATATAAAGTAGGTACTCACAAGCATGGATATTACATAATGTATCCAGTAAATCCAGTTCTATTTGACTTTTTTTTCAAAAAGAGGGGCTGGGAATGTGGCTTAGTGGTAGAGTGTTTGCCTAGCATGCATGAAGTCCTGGGTTTGATTCCTCAGTGCCACATAAATAGAAAAAGCCAGAACTGGTGCTGTGGCTCAAGTGGGAGTTCAAGCCCAAGACTGGGGGAAATAAAAAGAAAAAAAGAATGAAAACAATCTGCTAGCTTAATTGCTAATTGATAAATACAAACTACTTTATTTACTTCATGTAACATTTTTATTTTTTGGTCGGTCGTGGGACTTAAACTCTGGGTCTGGGTGCTGTCCCTCAGCTCTTTAGCTCAAGGCTAGCACTCTACCACTTGAGTCAAAGCACTACTTCTGGTTTTCTGGTGGTTTATTGGAGATAAGAGTCTCATGGACTTTCCTGCCTGGGCTGGCTTTGAACCGCAATCCTCAGATCTCAGCCTCCTGAGTAGGATTACGGGCATGAGCCACCAGAGCCTGGCAATTAATATTTTGATGCTTTTTTAAAAAGCCAGAATTGTTGGTCTGAGGTTTAATGCTCTGAGCTCAAAACAGCTGGAAAAAGTATCTATAAAAGCACAGATCTACACAAAACTACCATGAATTTCTGACATATGGAGATTAAATGACCAGTTTTCAGTCTGAACAATAGTTCATTATCTTTTAATTACTGAATAGACAGTGCTTCCAAAATCTTAAACTTAATTTAACTGAAATCTATTAGTGAAGTCTACAGCATAACAGAAAATACAACACCAGGTCCAGAGACATTGTTCTGAATGTTGTACTTCTTGGAAAGAAGCCAAGGGGTCCTTTTTAGGAGTTTTTGTCTTATATATTATTCAAATGACTGACCTATACCCTTCCCTTAAAGGCTATAGTTTATCATAATCAATTGATTGTTTAACACAAATGGCATTGGTCTACTATCTTATATATATTTACTGCTTCAATGAAATGTCTAGAAGAATATAACAAAATCAATCACCTACAGTATATTTAAGGAATGACATGCCTCACTCATTTCAGGAACATATGAAAAATAATCACTCAAACCTAAGTTTTTCTACATTATACTTGTCTGTTCATTATGTATATGTTCATTATGACCAAATACACATTACACATTTCAGATTTTAAGATTACAATTGATCATATATTCAGATATTATACACTGATAAATTACATGAATTTTGAAAAAGATATTTATATTTATATTCACTTTTGTTGTAATAGTGGTACTCTTTCAAAATACTGAGTTGTGAGTAGAAAAATGCATTGTTTTTACTTTGGCCCGGTCCTGGTGGCTCATGTCTGCAATCTTAGGATTGTGTGATCTGAGGATTGCCACTCAAAACCATAACAAGTAGGAAAGTCCGTGAGACTCTCACCTTCAATTATTACCAAAAAAGCTAAAAGTGCAGCTGTGGCTCCAGAATTAATGCTCATGTGCATATGTGTATGTGTGTGCACATGTGCATGCACACACACATTCTGTTTATTTTGAGATTGTATGAATGATGTATTCTTGAAAGAGATGAAAGAAAAAAAATTAAAGATGCCATATCTCTTGAAACTATAAACACTTAGAAACAGAATATAATTACCATGTCATTTAATCATCAAGAGCAAATTGCCCCATAAGGACTTAAATAATTCCTTTTTAAGTGAAAGTAAATATATATAAAGAAGAGAAATGACTACTAAAAATGAATAAGTATAATTCCCCATCTTTCTGTCAAGCTCAGTGAGAAATGAGTAGCCACAAGAACTTCTTTAAAATTCTAAAAGAGAAGTAAAACTTGAAGATCATCTGGTTAATATGTCAAGTCCTAAATGTACAGGTCTTTTCCCAGCCACTACAGGGCAGACAAAAAGCGCAGGGATTTTTTTTCTGTCAAATGAGGAAAGGCTGTTATTATGTTTGTTACAGAGCAACATGTACTATCTAAAAAATAAGCTAAAGCATTATGACTGATGATTAAATCATGAATGATATATAGTGTGACAAAAACACAGATGAGTCTAGGCCGAAACGTTTATATTAAGTCTTTCCTAAGTTGTTTAAGTATTAAATACTTTTCATCACTTCATTATTTGAACCACATAATTCTAAATTAGGATTATTGTGATAAAGTATTTGATATTATTTAACCACACTAATGCAAGAAAAAAATTTACTGAAAACATGCCATATTGATTTCCTATTTAAACTAACTTAATTTTTGTACTGAAATACTGAAAATCAAGTAAGTTGAAAATTCCCTCTAAGGAAATGAATACCCTAATATTCCTTTCAAAAGAAATACTAATATTCTACCATGTGTTTCACTAAATTTAAAGAAATTATATCCAAATCTAAGTTTGACCTGCATTCAAAAACATAAGCATGTATTTATGACTTTTTAATGTCTTAGGAAACATGAGAGGAAAAACAGCATGCATTTATAATACACAGCATTTACTTTTTCTATTTTCCTTTACAGGAAAAGCTTTAGAAAATTGCTTTTTGATGATTTGGCAAATTGTATTTATTTTAAAATGAATCTCATTTATTGAGATTGATAATTCCAAGTTTCATTTGCTTTGAAATTACATTTTCCAAATGCTTCCAATGATATGTTCAGGCAAAATCTGGTCCAAGATGCCAGTGAAATAAAGGAAAAAAATGAGTTCACTTACTCTGTAAAGTAACTGTCTTTTATACTAAATTCAAAACATGGCCAAGACATTAAATTCCTAAAGTATAAAGATTTAAAATTTTTTAATTTAATTTTTTATTATTATCTTTAAGTAGTTGTACAAAGAAGTTCCCATTCTACAAAACAGTATATGAGTATAAGGTGTCTGACAACATTGTCACCCGTCGCTCCTAATAAACATTTAAAATTAATATAAAACTTTGTAAATTTTCCATCTGATAAAAATTTAAATATTTTTGGTCACTGTCCAAATTCATTTCTTATGCTAGTCATCAGGAATATTTAGAAGTAAGTAATCAAAGGTTATTAAAAAAAATTCTAGTTGCAGCTGGAGGTGCAGCCCAGTGGCAAAGTACATGCTTAGTATGAGGAAGGTTTTGGGTTCAGTTCCCAGCAATGCAGAAAAGAAAACAAATGAAACAAACCAAAAAAAAAAAAAAAAAAAAAAAAACCCTCTCTCATCATTCAAATACCAAGTAAATTGAAAACTAAAGCAATCCAGTTTATAGTACTGTAAGAAAAAGATGGTCCTGAAGTATAGCAGACATATAACTTCTGAATGATCAGATCATAATCACATTAACTTTAGTAGTGTTTTGGTATAAATGTCATTTTTAACAAAAATTAAATGTGAAATCTTGGTAGATATTTTAATAGCAACACTTGGATAACTAAAACACTGAAACAATACTAGGTATGTATAGGAAAACTCCCTATGATTTACACAAGAGCATTCTTGGTTTAAGTTAGCAAAGTAAATTGAACTACCAAAATAGAAGCTTCTAAAATGAGCTTCCACTGTGTTAGCTTGTGATAATCTGTATTCCAGACCCTCCAAAAAATGTACCTAGAGTATTTGTTGTGAAAAACTTCAAAATACAGTGAGAATTAGGCTTCACTTTTCTGGAGTTACTATTCTAAAAAGCAGTATGTTACTAGTTTTATTGTGGTGCACGAATGTGTGTGTGCGCATACACATGCACATGTGTGTACATGCTCTGGTAATCAAACCTAGGGACTTGTGTATGGAGTGTATGCAAGTGTTCTACCATTGAGCTGTATCTCCAACCCTTCTAATTCCATTTTCTTAAACATATTCACACATGCACTCACAAACCTGCCCCTTCTCCAGATATATACAGGGGGTGTGGGCACGGTCTCTGCGGCCTTTGCAGCCTGCTTTTATAGCCAAGGAGCACTCAGATATTTAAGATTCCTAACACATAACCAATTAAGAGAAAGCATCATTTCTACCCTCCCCCCACCATGGGAAGAAAAAGATCAGGATGAGGTTGGCTTTTTCAAAGTCTTTACTTCTCATTTTAATTTTTTTAAAAAGAAAACATCCCATTTGAGTATTAGAAAATTAGCAGTTAAAAATTTAGCAGTTAGAAAATTGCTATCTACTGTATCTTATATTACAATCCCAGGATAAAGATTTTCTTATTCCTTCTTCTGAACTGTAAAACATAGTTCTTAAGTTAAATTCCCACGGACATTTAGGGTGCACACTCTGTGGCATGACACAGAATTCTTTAGAGGATAAAATTCTCATTTAGTGCAGAATTCATACTGTGAAAACATTCTCATACTGTGAAACCAAGAAAATACATTTCTAGATTGATATTTCCAGGTAGGCAGAGAAAACAAAGTGGTAAAATGAAATGGAATATTGTTAACTATGGTTCCATAACATACTCAGCCATTTAAATGGTCCAGATAAGACTACTATTGATTACTACTAAACTCTGGCCATAGCCTTTTCTGGGCCAGACAGCCACGCAAGGAAACTCATTTCTCTACTATTCCCACTTTCCAGACAGTAAGTATTTTAATTTTCTAAGTGTGATTTCTAAGTAATCCAAGCATTATATAAAACATTATGAAGTTAAAAATGTAATTATTATAAGAAAAGTTATATTTGCCTCCTTATCTTTATATCTGTAGCTAAAATAAATGGTAGCAGAGCTGTCTGGATACACAAAGGCCAAAATAAACATAAACAATCCATTATCCCTTTTGGTTCTCATTATATACAGCTACCATACAGCAAACTCGTTACTTTTTAAAACAAGTAGATTAAAACAACATTAACAAAATGTCCAATGCATGACACTCATAGCCTCTACTAGCTACAAACTTCGTTGGTTGCAAAACTACTGGTGGCCATATCAGCTTAGATTTAAAAATAAATATATATACATGGGAAATGACAGGGGTTGGGGGAAGGGACTTTCCTCCTTGAATGGCTAATTTATTTATGAGAGAAAAAAGAATATTCAAGATAGGCTTCACTAAAAATCTTAAAATTAAGCAAAAAATGGACAATTAAAATTCAAAAATAGAACTACACTTAAAAAAATTTAAAACTTTTCAGACATTTTTGGAGGAGGTAAATAAACTATTGGAGGATATTAAGTAATCGCAAAATCAAAATATTTTTTCCCCATTTAGGTCTCCAAACCAACAATTTGCAGGTATTAAATTTATGACTTTTATAGCCATTAAAATTTAATAAAGAAAAACAGCATAGCTAAATGGTTATTAGCATGTATGCACATGTACGTGTTTGTGTGTATTTTAGAGTTTTTTTTTTTTTAAGCACAAAACCTTCTGAATGATGGTTTTAGTTTGCACTAATTCAATGAAATCAAGTTTGGTTAGAGAGCTGTTTTAGTCAGATTCAAGTTGTCAAAAGAAACTACATTTTATGTCTTATGAGATTGTTGAAAATAGTGAACACTTCTATAACCCTCTTACTTCAAAATGTTTTAAGGAATTTTAATATGGACCACTTTACAATTCCATTTATGTTAATCAACCACCATTTTATGTATTTGGAAACCAATCTTCTGTCTAAACTACAGGTTTTTTGTTTTTTTGAGAAAGTGATTCCTTATATTGAAGTTGTTGTGTAAATGACCTTTTAGTCCTATTAGTTGGAAGGCAGATAAAAGTAGTTGAGAAAATGTAAACATTTCCAATCTCCAACCTCAAATAAAACTGTCTTCTGTGGGTAAACAACAGATAATTTTTGGTTTTAAGAACAAATGAACTCATGATTAAGTGTTGAAAGTTCCAGAGTTTTAAGCAGATTGGCTTAAATGAATTTAGCAATTCCAATCTAGTTACTTGGTCTTTGCTTTGATTGATGCCATATTCACATGTGAAGGCTACTGTGAGTCAATAGATGGCAGTCCATCGCTTAGTAAAAGAACTGAAGCTGACTAAAATCAGCATGCATCTTGCTTTTACTCAACATTGAAAATTGCTTAATTGCATACATTTAGGCATTGCCCATACACTGATAGTAATTTAAATAGTTAATAAAACTATTTTACTTTAGATGGATTAATAAAATATTAGTAACACATCTACATGTTAGTGTTACATTTATACTTACCCAGTATATTCATTACCCATTGGAACTTGATAATTATAAACTGTGATGGCAACTTCAACAATAGTTTGAAAAACTATCTAGACTGGAACTTTGATTCAGTTTATTTTGCCTACAAATAGAATGTATACATATTCTACCCAAGGCAAACTCATTTTGTTATTTGTTTTGTCCCAACTATTCTTTTTACAACTTATGTTTCTGAGAAACTAAGATCCCAAACAAACTGTCAAATATTTGTTATACCTGAAATCAATGTTTACTCTTCAAAAACAGTTACACGAAAGAACAAAGTGCAAAGAATGAAAAATAGTAGTTATAGCATAGTACTTCCCATACTTTAGGTTTTCAAAATTGGAATTATTGAATTAGAGAAAAAATACTAAAAGAAACAAATCTATTAGGGTGTTGTTTAATAAAGATAACAAAAAATACTGAGAATAGAAATACTGACAATGAGCACCAAATATGATTTAGTCAAGTTTTGGCTATAATGAGGTCATTAGGCTATAAAAACTTATTACATAAACATACTGTGCTCATATATACTACATATATCACATGTATGTGTAATACATATGGGTATAAACATATCTTTTGGTATAATATGGAAGCTTTTAACCCTTATTTAGGATCTCAGGGATAGCTGAGGAATTATATAACTTTCTACTGAAAAGCTTCAAATAAGCAGCAATAACAAAATATGAAAACACCTGATACTATAAGGCCTGCCTTTGGCCCTCTGACAGAATGGGAAATGGGTATACTTCTTGGTTGATTTTTTATTTGTTAGAGGAAAGCAGAAGACTTGCTTTACAAAAAATTTGTCCTTTCTCTTTTTTACAACCTTTTTAAAATCAATTTTTTAAAACAATTATCATGTATATAGACAGTTTACATGGTCTATGGCACAATTTATTTAATTAAAAATGACATTAATAATGACTAGTAGGGCTGTATTGAATTTCTGAAATTAAGCTGAGTAAGAGTAAACTGACAATGATATTGAGTATTAGCTAACTGAATACTATAGCAATTATGTTTCTGCTTCTACTTAGACAAAAATCATAATAAAAACAAATTACAGGAGTGAATAATTCGAATACTAAGTTGATATTTACATAAGTCAAGGATAAATTAATTGTGCTATAATAGGAAGGATATATTAAGCCTTTTCTAGCTCCATTTAAAATGTATAAATGATTCAGTAAAGGTATAAAAAGGACAACGGAAGATACTGTGGATTATATTCTTATAGAGTGTTACAATACAGTATTTTAAAGATACTTCATTATTGCTCTTTCTTCTTGTGTCTAACATATTTTTCCTCTTCAAGTTAATGAATATAGTCTAGGAAGACTGAGAGATACCATGATGAAATTATTAAATGACGTGATAAAAACAATCAAAATCTTTCAGGAAGAGAAAGATAAAGGATAGGTTAGTGGGCAGGGCAGAAGTGAAAAAGTATATTATTACTGTTTCAGTACAAAAACTCTCCAGATGTTTATTATCTTCTAGCAGAAGATGCTTGTCTATATTTTATGGTCAGCAGTTCAGAGAAGGGTAAATAGGCTGGATCTTGGGGAAAATAAAAAAGGTGCTTCTACTCACCGTTAGGTGATACTGCCTCCAGATTTCTGGGCAAGCCTGGAAAATAAAAATATTGATCATCTGGGAGCATGAAACAAGGTACTTTACAGACTGTTGGTTTTGGCATAACCCAGCATCCACCGGTGTCGGTCACAGGAAAATAAGAAGCTTAACAGAAAGGGTCTGCATTTCAGCTTCAAAAACCTGGCTAGACAGTTTAATTGAATTTTACACTGGTTTAACACACTCCCTGCCATTGTCAGAAAGCCAGTAACAAAGTTTTCTCTCTCTTTTTTTTATTCTCAGGTTAGAAGTTTGGGGCACTAAGATGTGATAAAGAAATGTAACTCAGTTAAACTGGCAAATGAACAGCAATGGTCAAAATCAATAAGACTCACCAAGTATATCTTTTAAAAGAACATTTTGAACTTTGGAGTATGATAGAAAGCAATTTAACATCAACTGCTTTAAAAAAGATTTCACTGCAGTTATATATTTGTGATCTGTTGCTATCTACCATCTAATCACTTGGTGCTAACTTTTAGTATTCTGTGAAAAATGAGTATCAAAAAATGAAAAACAAAAAACAAGCTGAAAGTCCATGCCTTTCCTCTTAAACATTAAATCTCTGCAAACCTATATTTGTAGAAAAATAACTTTAAAAACTCAATAAAACCTAAATCATTTTGTAAAAGATAGGGTGAAATCAGAATAGGTAGCAACAAAACAAACATACACTCAATACAGCAACAGCAAAAACCAGTGATTAGGAGACATTTTCTTATGAATATACATATAAATCTCCTTATACCCAAATTATGGTAAAGAGACTCTTTCTAATGATGCGCTTTACTTAATCAAGTTACCATCTTCTTAGAAAAAGAACTGTTGGTGGCAGAAAGCTTGCCTTTTTTGTAATTAAATCTATGATTTCCACACTAAAGTAAGTAATTTCAATTTTTAAAGTCAATGTAAATTTATAGCTTTGCTTAAAAATTTCATTCATTTTTTAAGAGTTGTGATAAAACTAAGATTTTGCAAATACCATGGACATGCTAATAATTCAGGAAATACCTTCTGATTAGCAAAAATCTCTTCTAAAGATACATTTAGTGATTAGACAAAAAACAGAAAGAGTAAATAATAGCATGTTCTCACTGTACTAAGAAATTTGGTCTATTATGCATTTTAGCTATCTTATGTAATTTTCTAATGAAAGATGTAAAAATAGATTGATCATGATCAGCCTTCCAGTTTCAATGTCATTAATTTTCCAAAGAGTCTCTCACTGAAAAAAACCACTAAGACAAATGAGACTTCAGGATGAACCACAGTGATAAAAGGAAACTATTTTTAGAAAGTACATCTAGTGTAGGAGGAAAAGATCATTTTAGTACCAATTGACAGTAACAAAGTTGTAGGCTATGAAAGTTCTTAAGAATATATATGTATGTATAAACACAGTCACACAGAAGGATCTGATCTACAATATATTTTTAAATATTCATTTCCTACCTTCTATCAAAAGCATTTTGCTGTGTATATATAATTTGAGTTGGATTATTGTAGATATAAGCAAGCAGTTATTTATACATTAGTTATGGATAGTTCTTGATTACCACAGTGTCCTCAGAATAATACGGTTGAAAAATCGCAATCACTGAGTTGTCATAGACTGGCAGAATGCCACACTATCATGTGACCTTTTCTT